>NC_134359.1:92447649-92592649 GCF_048569485.1 Anomaloglossus baeobatrachus | reverse complement strand
TAGTCGACTACGTCTTACTGTCCGCGAATACTGCGGAAAATGATGCACGACAAAGCACAGAGTGACTCCGTCTGTATCATTATAGTCAATAGCTCTGTCATCGCATATGCCAGAATCCCATTTTGTGGGAATTTGAAAGTAGGACACTGAACAAAGCAGCAAATGCTATGTGAACCCAGCCTGAGAGATTCTCCTCCTGCACTTCTTAGTGCAGCTTTCCTCAGACTAGGCCTCTTTCACACATCAATGCAAAACAAGAACGTTTTGCATGGTCCGTAGTGAAGGTGCATATGTGTGCGTGTTACCTGTGCTATCGTATGTCATCCGGATAGCACACGGACACCATGAGCTGGTATACTTATCTGTCTCCAGAGCTGCTGTTACTTCCAGATCCGCACTAAGTGCAGTGAATATTCATGAGCATAATGAACGAACCCGAAAGTAACAGCAGAGGCAGAGACAGCAGCGCTGGAAACAGCAGAGGCAGAGACAGCAGCGCTGGAAACAGCAGAGGCAGAGACAGCAGTGCTAGAGACAGGCAAGTATAAAAATTCTTTATTTTTATGTCACCTGTGTTTTCTCCGGTACGTGTTACACTGATGTCACATCAGTAAGCGGTCTATGTGACACCTCTGCTTCCGGCAGAAAACGGACATGTCGCGTGTACTCCATATGGTCAGTGTGAAAACACAGTCATGTGCACAAGCCTACTGAATTTAATGGGTCTACATGGGTCCCTGCGAAAACAGACGTCACACGTACCGGAGCCACGGATGTGTGGCAGAGCCTTACACAAAGTGGCTGCTGGTGGAGGAGCCTGGGACCAGTCCTGTCCATCACCTCCTCCAATAGAAGACAGCGCACACCAGAAAGAGGTTTATCTATTAGACATTGATGGACCGCTCCGTTCATGAATTCTTCCATCAGCATACACTCTGTGGACAGAACTGTGCAGTCTGTAAGGAAGGCTGAAATAACGAGGGCAGGAGGAGAATCTGTACGATGTATACTATATATTGGGAGGTGACAACGTCATGTACCTAACACAATATTTAAACTAAAGCTAAAGTGGCCGACTCTGTAATACATACAGTTTGCTGCATGATAAAATGCATGTTCTTCCCGCCATTAAATTTGGAGGTGGATGGGGTGGGGAGGGGGATTTTATTGAGAGAAGACCCCAAACACTTGAAGTCATATAAAATAACAAATTCAGATAATACTTGTCCTCCAGCGCTATACTACTCCAGTCTTTCCACTTTGGTGGCTGCAGCAGATACATGTCGACAGCACGTATCACCGACGTCTCTGATCACAGAGCTCTATGGCTATATCAATGAAGATGGCACGAGCCACTGATCTCAAGGTTTGGAAACATCGGTGATGAGCACTGTAATTATGATGTCACCGCTGCAGCCAAAACACAAAGACTGGAGTAATGGAGGAACATCAGTGATGGAGTGGGAGAGGGCGCGCGCCATCAGGCCCAAGGCTCGGACTGGTCCACAGGGAAACAGGCGAAACCACAGTAGGCCCCTGAGTAAGCAGTGGGAAACCCATCCCTCACCTTGGCGCAATGCACATGGCTCACTTTGCACAGACAAAGGCAGAATCTAATCCCTCATTCAACAAACTAAACCGTGTATTATTCTACAGGAGCAATTGTAAATTGAGGATAATGTAATATTTGCATGTAGCTGAATAGGGGTCCTGGCAATGTTACTGGTGGGGACTTGCTATCCAAGTCCAGAATTAATCTGGCCGTGTTATTTTACATGACTGAAAGCATTCGGGGTCCACTCTGATGAAAGTGGAAAATCCCTTTAAATAGATACATCAGGAGAGCTGACAGATCCTATAGAGGGAGCTGGCAGGTGTCTATGTGGCTCCAGTTTTCCATCCATCTATATCTATTTCTTGTTGTATACAACAGATAAGCCATATACAGAGTACACAGGTATGAGGTATCTTTAAACTTAATAAAAGTTTAGTAAATCATTTTTTGTCACACTACATTATCTTTAAAAGGTATTACTCCCAGGAGAGATCCCCAAAAATAGGTGCCAAGTGTATATGCAGAATATAATAATGATATATCACATTTTGTCCGTCTCTACATCTAATGGTGACATTTGTATAACACAAAGCAATTAATGTCATTAATGTTGTAAATATATGGACAAACGCTAGGGGGCAGTGTAGGAGCAATAAGCGGGAGCTGGGATTAGCAGAGTCAGCACAAATCACAAACTGTATTTGTCCATTTCTTTATGGCACTCGTGCTGCACAATGTTATTGTGGTTTATGAGCGTTAAATTTAGACAACCTCATTAAAGGGGTTTTCAAAAGTAGAATATATATACATATTATATATATATATATATATATATATATATATATATATATATATATATATATATATATATGTGTGTGTGTGTGTGTGTGTGTGTGTGTGTGTGTGTGTGTGTGTGTGTGTGTGTGTGTGTGTGTGTGTGTGTGTATGTATGTATGTATATATATATATATATATATATATATATATATATATA
Organism: Anomaloglossus baeobatrachus; assembly: GCF_048569485.1. NCBI lineage: Eukaryota > Metazoa > Chordata > Amphibia > Anura > Aromobatidae > Anomaloglossus > Anomaloglossus baeobatrachus. Next base: position 92,590,100 of record NC_134359.1, on the reverse strand, counting down.
TATATATACATACATATACACACACAGTATGTATATACCATGTGTATGTATGTATGTGTGTATATATATATTATATGAAGTATCTATCCTGAATCCTGCTGTATGGAGAGTCACATCTTTCTATATCTATCTATATATATATATATATATATAATATATGGAGTATCTATCCTGAATCCTGCCGTATGGCGAGTCACATCTATCAATATTAGCACAAGCTATACACAGCACATGACCACAGGTCTCCTGGTCCAAACTTACAATCACAAAGGTATAAATGAGGGATTAATTTCGAGTTGGGAGAGTCAAGATCACTCTACCCTTCCTGGTTGATATGTGGACCATGAAATCCGGTCATCTGACCCCGGCGATATACAATAGGATCAACTTATTAAGATCAAACAGCCTAAAGGTATGTGCGCACGTTGTGTTTTTGCTGCAGCAATAATCTGATCATTGGCAGTAAAAAAAAGCTGCATTATTTGCTGCACTTCTGGTGTGTAATGTTTAAATAAAGTTAGTTTAATTCAGAAAAAAAAGCAGCAAAAGCAGGTTTTTTCACTCTCATTGCTTTTCAATAGTGAAAAAAGCAGCAAAAACACTGAAAGAATAGACATGCTGCTTCCTTAAAAAAATGCAGCAGTTTTCCATTTAAGTTAAGAAAAAAAAAATAAGTGTGTATGAGATTTCTGGAATCTCAGATTTTGTTGGCAGTTTAAGGCTACGTGCACATGCTACTGATTAGGTGCAGAAATCTTTCACACCAAAAACTGCACCTTGTGGCAGAAAAATGCACCAAAATAGTATGCATTTTTGGTGCATTTTTTGCCATGCATTTTTTTTGTGAAATCAACGCCTGGAAGGGATGCGAAATGCAGGGGGAAAAATGCATGCTGCTTGTTTTTTCTTCACACAAAACTTGCAAGGAAAAAAGATGCAACGTGCGCACAGCACTTCAGAATTCTCAGCTTGCAGGGATAAGGATAGACATGACGATTTGGGCAACGAAAACGCATGAAAAAAACGCAGCGTGAGCACGCAGCTTTAAAAGTAGCTTTGTATTTGCATTTATATGCATAAAACCAATGGTAAAAAAGTGTAAAAATACACTGTGTGAACATAGCCTAAGAGTATGTGCACGTGTTCAGTATTTACCGCAGCAAAATCTACAGCAATCTGCTGCAAAAACCCAAAATCGAAGAAATGCGTTTTTGACGAGTTTTTCGCTCTCATCAGTATGGGTGAAAAATCTGCAGCAAAAATGGTGAAAGAATTTACATTCTCCACATTTAAATCTGCAAGGAAAAAAATATGTAACATGTGCAGGAAATTTCAGGATTCTCTTTCACTTTAATGGAATTAAGAAATCCTTCAGGTTTTGTGATAAAACTGTACAAAAATTCTGCAAGGGAAACATGACAAAACTGCAATGTGTGCACAGACCCCAATACTTTCTTCCTCCTACTTCTCCATGTGGTGAAAATTCAGGACCTCCCAAAGACACATTAGATGGTTGGTTGATCCCTCTGCATTTGCCAGGTTCAGCGGAACAGTGTAAGGCCACCCTAAAAGTGCCCGGCCGGAACCTCCACCCCCCTCCCCAGGTGGTAGGTGGAGGCCGGCATGACGTGGCTAGGAGGGATAAGGAGAGGTGGGGTCATAGGGACCGTTAGGGGAAAAAGTGTAAGCCCAGGGGGGGAGGAAGCCAATGCTGCGCGTTGCTGCAGAAGACATTGCCCTGCACACCCCCCCTTATGTTTTGTTTTGGGTCATAGTGGCTGTGGTGGTTGGGGTGGGGTCCTCGAAGTTGGTGAAAATTGGACTGGGGGTCTCAATGGAGGTGAAAGCCTTTAATTTACTGGTTTGGGTGGTGGTCTGGTGATCATGGGGGAACGTCGGCTTGCTGGTGTCGGTTCCCGTGTTTGGTGGTTTAACCCTTCCCCATCATCTTTGTTTTGGTGCTCCAGAGTTGGTGGTTGCGGCTGGGAGTAGTGGGGGTTTAGGTGGGAGGTAAGATTGGAGTATTTTTTGACTGTTTGAGCTTCGAGGACCACAACCCCCTTTTAATGTTATTGTAAATTATGTTTAAATAAAGTCTGCTGTGGCCATTTCATCCATTTATGTGTCTGTGGTTATTTTTAATAGGGGGTTAAGTTACTGGGGGTGGGAGTATGGTAGCGGTATAGAGGGTCACCGGGACGCCACTATGCCAACGTCATGTGTCCTATACATACCTTATATTTACTTATTTGAGATATTGACAATCAGAGAGCAAGTGGGCAAAATTCAGAAATCCAGACCCTGGTATAGACACCTGTCGCCCCCCCATCCATTATTAATAATAGCCACTGTGCCCGTTCTGCTTCTGCTGATGCCGGCTTTCTCTCCAGCTCCAGTGATCACAGATTGGATAGAGATATCTGTAGAAAGTCACCTTGGCTGGATGTGTCTGCATGGATTCCCAGCGCTGCGGGAAAGTGGCGTCCTCACCTGTATTTACCGAGTGCTATTCCCCTCAGCCATCTAGTTCCGAAAATGCCAGTGACCCACATAATGGGAAACCAGCAGCCTCCTGTCACCCCAGCAGGAGGCAACACGGCAGCATGGAAATTATGTATCTGTAAACAAGTCGCTTCCCAATAAATAAAGGTATTAACACAAAGCAGTATAGAAGTAGTAACAGTGATCAAGAAACACACAAGAAGGCCAATATGTATGCACCAAGCACAGACCGTGATAGCGCCCTCCATGGTGTGCATTTAGAAATTAAATTACTGATGTTACGATGATAATGACCTTTCATTAGGAGGAGCTGGAAGAATAGACATCCTGCAGATCTAAACCTGCAAGGAGAAAACAAGCAACGTGTGCCGGAGACGTCAGGATTCTCATGCACTTTGCTGGGATCAGGAAATAGTGACAAATCTGGGAAGAAAAAGCGACAAAACTGCAATGTGTGCACAGGCCCTACTATTATTGGCTCCTATTAGACAGATAAGAGTCATGTCTATCTTTCATTTAGACATTGTAGTAGATTTGACTGTATTCTTTAATACTGTATTAAAGGGGTGGGTCACTACTCTGCAATAGTGGCCACATCTCTGTAAAACTGATAGAGGAGGCTTTTACTAAATACCTTGATCAGTGAATTCTGCCTCTGAGTAGCGCGATCGCGGTCCGCTCAATACCATGGAGTGACCTCTTAGATCTGGTGACTTCTAGATGACCCAACATCACCTCGGCCGGCCCCTGTGTTTCTGAGTGACTGGGTTGTGGGTGGAGTTTCACCACTCAGCACAGCGTCACAGCGCAGCATTTCGAGAGTGCTTTCCTTCACTGCAGAGCGCCGCAAGCAGGAACGACGCTGGGCTGTGACGGGCGGTCAAACTCCGCTCACAGCCCGTCACTCAGGAAGACTGGGGCCAGCCGCGGTGATGTTGGTTCAACTGGAAGTTGACGTGATATCACTGGATCTCAGAGGTCACAGAGCCCGGGGGTCACTTCATGGGGATGACCAGACTGCAATAGCGCTGCTCACAGGAAGAATTGGCTGATCAAGATATTTAGAAAAAGCCTTCCCTATCAGTTTTAGAGAGATGTGGCCACTATTGCAGAGTAGTGAACCACCCCTTTAAATACAGTAAAAGGACAGAAGACATGTCCACTCCGTGCGGTGGCTAAAGACTTTCCAGAAGTAAGATCCAGGTCATACCAGTACTGTGGTTCCTCTCCTGATGAAGAGGCTTGTAATGGCTTGGAAATCCATTGATAAGTGGTTTTTAGTCTCCACAGATGTCCTGGATGTTCCTTTGGAAAGTCGTCAGCAGCAGCGCGGAGTGAACACGTCTTCTGTGCTTCTTCTGCACTGTCCCATGCACTCTGTATCTGCAGCGCGGAGTGAACACGTCTTCTGTGCTTCTTCTGCACTGTCCCATGCACTCTGTATCTGCAGCAGCCGCTCCATTATTAAGCGCATGTCTTGTGCGCAGGTGAGCCTACCACTTTCTCCTTCATACCAGATATGACCCCTTTTCTCCTTAGTGTTTTATTGTTATTGTATTCAATAGATGCTTTCTCACCTCTGCTGGTATATCAGTTTTAGGAAATACTTGTATTCTTCCTGAAATAACGATTCTGGACCATATTTTCCTATTTGTGTTGTGCTCTTAAATTTTACCATCTTCTAAATTGATATAAATAATACGCACACAATACTTCTAGAGAGTGTAAAGGCCGCTTTACACGCAACGATATCGCTAACGAGATATCGCTGGGGTCCCGGAACTCGTGACGCACATCCGGCCTTGTTAGCGACGTCATTGTGTGTGACACCTACGAGCGTCCGCTATCAAAAATACTCACCTAATCGTTGATCGTGGACACGTCGTTCATTTCCCAAATATAGTTGCTGGTTCAGGACGCAGGTTGTTTGTCGTTCCTGAGGCAGCACACATCGCTACGTGTGACACCCCGGGAACGACGAACAACAACGTACCTGTGTCCTTTGGCGTGACTTTCATGCGGCTGCTCTCCGCCCCTCCGCTTCTAGTGGTGGGACGCTGTGTGATGTCGTTGTGACGCCGCACGAACCTCCCCCTTAAAGAAGAGGTTGTTCGCCGGCCACAGCGACGTCGTTAGGAAGGTAAGTAGTGTGACGCGTACCTGCGATATCATTCGCCACGGGCAGAGATTTGCCTGTGACGCGCTAGCGATGTCGCAGCGTGTAAAGCGGCCTTAAGCCAATAATCTAATGCATTACTCAGGCCTGTATATACACAGAAGCCTCCAGAACCACCTTCTGCTGAAGCCATGGACCCTGGCACACCCTGCGTCCTCTTGGGTACACAGCGCGCCCCCACTGCATACCTGCCAGATGTACTAGAACATAGCCCACAAACATCAATAACAAAGCGACGACATATGGTGGCCAAACAAAGCAGCGCAAAGCACAGGAACACAATGAAAGGGGAAGGTCCTAACTTTATTTGTAAAGACAGGTCCTGAGGGAAAGAAGGAGGAGGGATACTCATTTAGTAATTGACTGGTGCATTTCAGGCAGTTTGGGAATCATGTTTACTTCTGCACGACAAAGCTCACGCTCACAGAATATAAACCGAGCGCTGGAGACGCAGGAAGACACAAAGCAAGTCATGCCTGTGTATAATCCCGCTCCTCGGCATTGCATCTCCAGGGCCTGGCACCCAGCCACAGCCCAAACAAGGAGTCAGGTTCCCACAGCAGATCTGACACTGGCGGCCGGACCACAGCTGCTGCAATGAGAGACTTCCTGCCATAGTCACCACTGCTTCCTGTTTGTTGGGACATATATTTGTATATTAGTCACAAGAAACTGACTTATGAGAACCTGACGTGTCCACACCGTGCACAACTAATGTCCAGAGTCATGCAAATCATATACTCTCCAGAGCCACGTTTCACGAATTACCATATATATCTACATTTATCCTCTAAACCAGGAGTGCACAACCTGCAGCTCAGCGCCACGTGATATACATGGTTTGTATACCTTGAGAAAAGCGCTGGTCCGGTGCAGAAACGCGTTGGTATTAATAACAACCATTTTGGAATCCCAAGGCTCTTTATTCCCGCAACGCAGCCCGCCTAAATGGGACCATTTCCATTTTTGCTACTTACATCTGGAAACCACTTCCCCCAGCCACAGGGCAGCAGCAGCGGCTTTCTATGCTTTACATGTATTGTGCCTGCACATAACTCCATCAGGTGAGCACTAGCATCACTTATATCCTTTACTACAAGGTATTGCCCCATTTTGTGTGCGCTTCTGTCCCTCTCCAGATTTACAGATACAAAATTTGGCACTTGGACCTGTTTTGGTTGTGGACTTCCATTCTAAACCGTGCACACGATGCTTTTTTTTTCATTGCAGATTTTAATCAATACTGCAAGGGAAAAAGCATCCCACCAAAGATATGCGAATCCTGACTTGCTGTGGACATGCTGCTTCTACTTTCCTTGCTGATTTTGTTGCTGAAAAAAGAAGCAGCATGTCTGCTTTTTTCCTGCGTTTTCCCTATGTGCCCACAGAGCTTTTTTTCATGCTTTTTATCTTGTTTTTTTTTTTAAATCAATAAAAAGCAAGGAAAATGCATCCCAGAAAAGTGTATAAGAATCTTGACATGCTGTGCCCACAGTGCTTCTTCTTTTTCCTGGTTTTGTTGCTGAAAAAAGAAGCGACATGTCAATTGTGTCTGCTTTTTTTTCTCTATCTCAATATATAAAAAGAAGCATGAAAAAAAAGCGTGAAAAGCGTGAAAAAAAGCACAAAAGCATGAATAGAAGCAAGAAAAGAAGCATGAAAAAGCATGAAAGCATGAAATGCAGCACAAAAAAGCAGCTTTTTTTTTCTGCTGGGAAAAAAAGCACTGTGGGCACATAGCCTAATTTCTTCTTTTTTTCCTGCTTTTTTCCCTAGCTCAATACATAAGAAGAAGCATAAAAAGCATAAAAAGAAGCATGAAAAAAAAGCATGAAAGTATGAAAAGAAGCACGAAAAAAGCAGCTTTTTATTGCTGAAAAAAAAAAGCACTGTGGGAACATACATAAAAAAGCATGAAAAAAAAACATGAAAAGAAGCATAAACATGCGCTTTTTTTTTACCAGCTTTTTTTTCCTGCCAAAACATGCTTTTTTGGCACATATGTGCGCATGTTGCGTTTTTGATGTGCTTTTTGGTGCAGTTTTGTTGCAGATTGTGGCCCAAATCTGCACGCCTATCCTTATGCCAGCAAAGTACATGAGAATTCTAAATTGCTGTGCACATGTTGTCTATTTTTCCGTGCAGAAAATAATCTGCAGCGTGTCAATTGTTGGTGCGTTATCTCCTGCATTTCGTTGACCTTTTACCCATTGACTTCATTAAAAAAAACGCATGTCACACATGGTGCGTTTTTCTTCCAGAAGGTGCAGTTTCATACAGAAAATTTCGGCACCAAATCTGCCGTGTGCGCACATAGCCTAACTGCTACTGGGCATGAGCGGCTGCTCTGTATCTTCAGAACTATTAAATTGGCTCTAGTTTTGTATTTCCCATCCTAAATCCATTACTATTATATTTTTGTGACCTGTACAGTGCATTTTACAGATAATTTCAGTTTTTGGAGGGCATAAGGTGTCTTTACATCACCACTCAGGCAGAGTTTACACTGTGCATCTTGAACTGCATACTACAATAGCAAAAACAACTTACTTAAAAGGAGAATTTCCCCCAAAAATCAAGTTATAAAATGGATAGGGGATAACTTCTTGATCTCTGGGGTTTGACCACTGGGACCTCCAGAGATCCTGAGGCCGGGACTCTGCAGGGACATCTTGAATATAGCAGTGGTGGGCAACGCTCATCCTCAACTACATTCATTTTCTTTAAAAGTGCGGGATAAATGCAATACGTTGTACTTGGCTTTCTATGTCAGCTCCATTTGCAATAATTGGAGCAGAGGTTGACCAAGCGCAACACCACTCCATTAGGCTGTGTGCGCACATTGAGTATTTGGTTGCAGAAATTTCTGCATCTCTCGGCAGGAAAAACACACAGCAAAAACTAGCATTTTTTTCTGCATTTTTGATGAATTTTTGGCATGCGTTTTTCATTGCTTTCAACGGTGAAAAACGCAGGCAAAAAAAATAGAAAGAACGGACACGCTGCAGATTATTATTTTCTGCACCAAATCTGCAAGGAGAAAATACTCAATATGTGCACAACACTTCAGGATTCTCAATGACTTCACAGGCATTAGGATTTGCTTGCTGTTTTGTTTCAAAACTGCACTAAAAAATGTGCATAAAAATGTGCTGTTCACACAGCCTTAAAGGGAACCAATCACCAGGATTTTCGTATATAACCTAAAGCCAGTGCTATACTGGCACTATCAGGCAGATTATCTACATAACTGTAGTTGTGAGATCGGATGTATAGATTTTGAAATCCAGTTAGAAATAGAAATTGTTAGAAATAGCATAAGTATTATACAATTGACCTAGCAGGACCTGTGATGAGGTCATACCCATGTGACCAGAAGGGGTGGGGCCTCAGCCAACAAAGATGATACAAGGAAGCACCATTTGTCTGTTAGCTGAGGGTCACATGGGTATGACCCCATCACAGATACGATACTGCTAGGTCGATTATATAATACTTATGCTAATTCTAACAGGAGGAGGGGATAACTCTGAATACCCCCCAGATATTATCTGATCCTCAGCTGCTGTCACTCAAGAAGCAGCTAATTTTATAAAACTTTACTTTCTTGGATTTCAAAACCTAAACATCTGAGCTGACCACTACAGGTATGTATAGAATCAGCCTGATAGCGCCAGTATAGCACTGGCTTTAGCTTATATACAAAAATCCTGGTGATTGGTGTGCTTTAAGATGGGGCTGAAGAGCCCTGATCTGGCCATTGCTGAAGTTCAAGTGGTCAGACCCCCTTAATAATCAGCAAGTTATCCCCTATTCCGCAGATAACAAAGGACTAATTAAGGTCCAGTCACACTAAACAACTTACCAGCAATCCCAACAACGATAGGGATCGCTGGTAAGTTGCTAGGAGGTTGCTGGTGAGATGTCACACTGCGACGCTCCAGCGATCCCACCAGCAACCTGACCTGGCAGGGATCGCTGGAGCGTCGCTACACGAGTTGCTAGTGAGCTCACCAGCAACCAGTGACCAGCCCCCAGCGCCGCGTGGAAGATGCTGCGCTTGGTAACTAAGGTAAATATCGGGTAACCAACCCGATATTTACCTTGGTTACCAGCGCACGGAGCTACACGTGCAGAGAGCAGGGAGCAGCGCACACCCCTTAGCGCTGGCTCCCTGCTCTCCTAGCTACAGTACACATCGGGTTAATTACCCGATGTGTGCTGCAGCTAAATGTGCACAGAGCAGGGAGCAGCGCACACTGCTTAGCGCTGGCTCCCTGCTCTCCTGGCTACAGCACACATCGGGTTAATTAACCCGATGTGTCCTGCAGCTACATGTGCACAGAGCAGGAGCCGGCACTGACAGTGAGAGCGGCGGAGGCTGGTAACAAAGGTAAATATCGGGTAACCAAGGACAGGGCTTCTTGGCTACCCGATGTTTACTGTGGTTACCAGCCTCCGCAGAAGCCGGCTCCTGCTGCCTGCACATTTAGTTGTTGCTCTCTCGCTGTCACACACAGCGATCTGTGCTTCAAAGCAGGACAGCAACAACTAAAAAATGGCCCAGGACATTCAGCAACAACCAACGACCTCACAGCAGGGGCCAGGTTGTTGCTGGATGTCACACACAGCAACATCGCTAGCAACATCATAGTGTGACGGGGCCTTTATTTAGGAACACATTTAACACTATTTTTATTTGTCTGACAAAAAAGAAAACTTTGCACGTATCAATGTGGAGACAAGTGGAGATGCAAAGGGGTCAATATAATGTTACACAGCCGGACGCATATGATGTCTTAGGCGATGTTCACACACTGCATCTTTTCATAACCACAAAGATGCAGCGTTTTTGGCCCCAAAAAAGGACCCGCAGCAAATTCGCATAAACAAACCCATGCGTTTTTACCGCATTTTGCACAATGCGCTTTTTAAGTCAAAGCTATTGACTGGAAGGCTCAAAAATGCTGGAAAAACGCAAAAAGAATCGACATGCTGCATCTTCAAAAACGCAGCCAAAAAAAGATGGACAGTGTAGACAGCAAAATAGAAATCTCAGACTTTGCTGGGGAACATTTCGAAATGCATGCATTTAGGTGCATCTTTGTGACTTCAAAAATGCACCAAAAACGCAGTAAAAGATGCCCTGTGTGAACCTAGCCTTAGGCAAATTTAGGCATTGGCCAAGTTCAGATTGGGACCAGCCATCTATCCAATGTGTTTGGTGTTGTCCCCACTCGGACATGGACAGCAGGTGCTGGACTGATTAAGGGTTGGGCATGTTGAAATTTGACATGCCCAATCCTTCTTTTCTAAAGGGAGATGAGCTGCAGTCCGTGTTGTATTGCAGCAGCCTGCACAGATATGACTGCGCGGTATCACACAGGTAATAGAACGTTCACAGTATAACAGCATTGCCTGTTGTGGCGGCGGTATAATTAATAAAGTTATTCATTTATATAGCACTATTAATTCCACAGCGCTTTACATACATTGGCAACACTGTCCCTATTGGGGCTCACAGTTTTTTGGAGTGTGGGAGGAAACCAGAGACCCCGGAGGAAACCCACACAAACACGGGGAGAACATACAAACTCCTTGCAGATATTGTCATTGGTGGGAATTGAACCCAGGACTCTAGTACTGCAAGACTGCAGTGCTAACCACTGAGCCACCGTGCTGCCCAGCTGTACCTCAGTCCTACTGAATAGGATAACTGAAGTGAGCACTAATATATATATTATGAGTGCAAGCCAAAAAATACATACTATACAAAGGATAAGGCTGCACATCAAACTTAGATAATGGTATAATGCCTCAAGCATATGGAAAAATATTGGAATATACAATGAAAAATGCTACTTGCTAATTTGAACATGTGAATAATGAATTGCATACCTGCCATGAATATTAGGAAAAAGGAGATATTTAGCAATCGCATTGATCAATGTAACTGAGCCCCAAGGCCTCGTCAAGGCATATCTCTATATTGGGGTCCCTAGCTCTGTGACCCTAACTGTGTGTCATCTCATTGCAATTAAAAACTGCTATGGGTGGAGAGGGGTAACTAAGGACTTTCTTATATAGGAGATGGAAAAAACATGGCCGAAAGGGGCGGAGCTGTGTTCACATTCAGAAAAAAACTACATATAACTGAATAGGATAACTGAAGTGAGCACTAATATATATATTATGAGTGCAAGCCAAAAAATACATACTATACAAAGGATAAGGCTGCACATCAAACTTAGATAATGGTATAATGCCTCAAGCATATAAGAAAGTCCTTAGTTACCCCTCTCCACCCATAGCAGTTTTTAATTGCAATGAGATGACACACAGTTAGGGTCACAGAGCTAGGGACCCCAATATAGAGATATGCCTTGACGAGGCCTTGGGGCTCAGTTACATTGATCAATGCGATTGCTAAATATCTCCTTTTTCCTAATATTCATGGCAGGTATGCAATTCATTATTCACATGTTCAAATTAGCAAGTAGCATTTTTCATTGTATATTCCAATATTTTTCCATATGCTTGAGGCATTATACCATTATCTAAGTTTGATGTGCAGCCTTATCCTTTGTAATGTACCTCAGTCCTAAGCCTTTTCTTAGAGCCGATCATGGACATAACATGTCCAAACCTTGTTCTGTAGGTGTCTACACTGTCACCCTCTCGCCAGGATGAATGGGAGCATGGATGCTTCGGCAGCAGGTCAATGCTCCGGGCGGAGGGTTTGGAGACAGACTCTGGGTAAGGGAATGCGCATCAGTTCACAGCTGAAAATTACCAAAAAAAAAACCCCACTGAAAACCGATATAGCAGAGAAATGTTCCCACAGCAGCAAGTCCAGGCCCGCATCGCCCACATCACATCTGAGCATTGCTAAGATATTTGTCACCAGCCCAGCATACAGACCACGCGAGGAGCTCCACGGGCACACACCGGCCGCAGCTGGTCACTCACCAGACCACCGGATACTAACAGGACTACTGATAAGATTATTATATAGCAGATCGGATCATCAGGGCACTGCGAAACATCTCCATTATAATATTCTATTAACATAATATTTAATAGTACGAGTAAAGAAGCAAAACAAATGACATTGCAAAAATGACAGATGACAGACTACTGCTTACAGCAGCCAGTAACATGTGAATACAGCAAACACCTGTCATTGTTCATGGCTGACGGAAAAAAAAAAATGGCAATACTTATGGAGAGCGGAGGTAACCACTGCCCATTACACGCCACTGCTCAGCTCCTATTTACACCGGGGCCTGTGGCATTTGGGCACCAGCTATAAATTTACATTTCACTAGAGGCTGAAGTGTCTACAGCAGTAACAATAGCAACAATCCACTATTAGGAGGGTGAGAAGACATATACAGGCTGCACAAGTACTGCTGTCAGCAGGTAAGGATACCACGAAAACAGAGCGTATGGGGGCAAAGGGGGCACGGAGAGGGCATGGGGGGACACAGACGACGGGAGGGGGGGCACAGACGACGGGGGGGACACGGAGACGACGGGGGAGGGCACGGAGACGACGGGGGGGCACGGAGATGACAGGGGGAGCACAGAGAGGGTGAGAGGGGGCACAGAGAGGATGAGAGGGGGCACAGAGAGGATGAGAGGGGGCACAGAGAGGATGAGAGGGGGCACAGAGAGGATGAGAGGGGGCACAGAGAGGATGAGAGGGGGCACAGAGAGGATGAGAGGGGGCACAGAGGGTGAGAGGGGGCACAGAGGGTGAGAGGGGGCACAGAGGGTGAGAGGGGGCACAGAGGGTGAGAGGGGGCACAGAGGGTGAGAGGGGGCACAGAGAGGATGAGAGGGGGCACACAGAGAGGGTGAGAGGGGGCACACAGAGAGGGTGAGAGGGGGGCACAGAGAGGGTGAGGGGGGCACAGAGGGTGAGGGGGGCACAGAGGGTGAGGGGGGGCACAGAGAGGGTGAGGGGGGGCACAGAGAGGGTGAGGGGGGGCACAGAGAGGGTGATGGGTGAGGGGCACATTGTGGAAATGACCAGCTGCCCAATTTGTCTAAAACCTCTGAACTGACCACAAACAAACAAAGAAAAAAAAAAACAAGAAGAGCAGATGGACATGAATAGAGGCCGATCCTTCCATCCATTATAGGTTATTTTCCCTAGAGAGCAGCATTGATGCAAAGTGTAGCCATATAAGTGAACTGGAAACAATGCCATTTATACCTATGCAATACTTCATATCCTAGCTGGAGTTAGGCTATGTGCCCACGTTGCGTATTTTCATGTAGTTCGCTGCGTTCTGTGCTGCAGCGTAACTGCATGCGTCCTGCGTCCCCAGCACAATCTATGAAGATTGTGCCTAATCCATGCCCACGTGGCGTATTAGAGCGCAGAGCTTCGGCTGCTGCCAAATCGCTGCGTTCTAAGAAGCAACATGTCACTTCTTTCATGCGCTCTGCCTGCAGCCCCTGTTCTGTCTATGGGAGGGGCTGCATTCAGAGTGCATGAAATCGACTTTTCATTCCGGACTGTTTCTGCAGCGATTTGAAGCACACGTGTGCTGTTCAAATCGCTGCAGAAATTTCTGCAGGGACAGAACACAACGTGCGCACATAGCCTAAGGCTGCTTTCACACCTCCGTTTTTTCCTGTGCGGCACAATCCGGCACTTTGCAGGAAAAACGCAACCTTTTTTTTTGCTGTCGGTTGCGTTTTTCCTGCATAGACTTTAATTAGTGCCGCATTGTGCCGCATGGGCTTGCGTTCCATCCGGTTTTTGCCGCATGCGGCAGATTTAGCCGATGCGGTGGCCGGATGGAACGTTGCCTGGCACTTTTTTTGTGCGGCAAAAAAAAACGCATCGCGCCACATACGGCCGATGCGGCGCATTTTTCAATGCATGCCTATAGGCTCCAGATGCGGCAAAAACCGGACGGGCCGCATTTAAAAAACTTATGCAAAGGATGCGGCTTTTTCGCCGCATCCGTTGCATAGGTTTTAGAGCCGGACTGGCCAGCTCTGCACCTACCGGATGTGTGAAAGCAGCCTAAGACAATGCAGTTCACTCACTACATGTAGAAAAGAACCCTAAGGGCTCATACACACGACTGTGTATTTGCGGTCAGAGAGCGATACAACAAAACTTTAGATCGCACTCAGACCAATGTTATTCTATGGGGCCATGCATTGCACATTGCATCTGATTTTTTTCCTTGGACTGAGTCGGTCCGAGGAGAAAATTGCAGCATTTAACTTATCGCATCACACTCAGCCATGCAAGTCAATGGGTCCTTCAAAAAAATCGGGCCACACTTGGATCATGTCTGAATGTGGTCCGACTTTCATGGACGGACACAATGGGGAACATTGGGGGGGGGGGATCTGAAATCTTATATATTATATTTTTAATATCTATATAATATATATATATATATATATATATATATATATATATATCCATCCATCTATAAAATATATATTATATATATATATATATACATATATATACACACTCACACACACACACACACACACACACACACACACACACACACACACACACATGCATACATATATCTCTACTCCACATCTGAGAAAATTAGATCACACTCTGATCACAGAATGATCAGGTGGAGATTAGCATAAGTGATCTGATTTTCTTAGATGAGAAAAATGACGGTCGTCTGCCCCTAGCCTAAGGGTTCTTTCCATCCTGTTAAATTGATAAAATTGCAAATTGCTTGTAAGAACAAGCAACTTTACAATATATGTCTTGTTAAAAATCCTCTCTGCTCTCAACAAAAGAAGACTTTTTAATTCCACAGTTTACTGCTCATTGCCTGGGTAATTGGCCACTTCTGCAGTCAGAGGTGGCTGGTCTCCTAGGTAAGGAGCATCCTTTGCACATTTGCAATCTCTTTTCTGTAGAGCTTGTAAGCGCTTCCCTGAAGTTGGGCAGATAGCTGAGTCCTGCCAACATGGGAGGACGCACAGCGCAAACCAGTGGCACAACTATAACACCCCGGATCCGCACAGCACACGGCTCCCATGCAAAAATGAATCCAAGCGGCTAGGGAGTGGTGCACTACGGGGGAGCAATCACAAGACAATCCCTTTAACAAAAGCAAAATAAATCCAATGCAGTTCACCGGCCCTCCACAGCGAGAGCTGCAATATCAGAGAGAACAGTCAGGTTACAACAGGTTCACCATGTTCCAATGTAATGATGGGTGTAAAATAGCAGCGCGGTGCGAACAATCATTTACTGGGATATCTTTCTGCATTACACCATGTGCGCTAACATGTATTAATGTTTGTGTATGTGTGAGGGTGACAGGTGAAATAAGCTTACAGCACAGGCTGCCAGAATAATCCAATAAAGCCAAAAATAGCCCAACCGCATTTATGAAGCGGAGGAGATCTTCAGCTCCACCTTCATTTACAATAATTATAATTTATTTATATTTATAATTATATAACGTTTGTAATAAGGGTTGTTCACAAAAACATGCTGTGCTCACCTTCCCCAGGTCCACCAGTCTCTCCCGAGGCTCTGGGAAGTGGCATTGCGGCCCGTCATAGGGTGTTCTAGTGTAGACTGAGTACCCACTGAACTCATTGCCGCGCTGTCAACTTGACCTCAACGCTGCAGCCAAACATCAGGAGCAGCGGTGCAAACAAAAATGCAGCAGGGGACAAATTATATTTGAAAGGTAACAACCCCTTTAAAGGGAACCAACCAGCAGGATTTTCATATATAAAGTAAAGCCAGTGTTATACTGGCGCTAGGATGCTGAATGCAAGCATAGCTTGTGTTCGGAATTTTGAGGTTTTATTTCAGAAATATGTAAAGCTTCAGCAACGAACTGCTATGTGATTGACAGGTGCAACAGGAAGGGAATATGTGGGTCAGGTCTTGCTATCTATTCCTGCCCCTGTCTGCCTGCCTGGCCTTCCTCCCCCTGTCCCTGTCATAGATGTTAATTCTAGCGCAGGCAGACAAACAGGGGCAGGTATAGATAGCAAGACCTGACCCACATATTCCCTTCCTGTTGCACCTGTCAATCAAATAGCAGTGCATTGCTGGAACTTTACTTGCACATATTTCTGAAGCAAAACATCCAATCTCAGAACAAAATGTATACTTACCTTCAGCATCCTAGAGCCATTATAGCACTGGCTTTACTTTATATATGAAAATCCTGCTGGTTGGTCCCCTTTAATTACTGCCAAAGACGTCTCAGCTCCTTTGTAGGAAACAAATCACTAAGATTCATTATCCTGCAATTTATCGAGGTCACTTTTCTTTATTGTTGTTGTGTTTCTGTGCCAAATTCTTCAAAAAGTGTCAAAATCAAATACTAAGACGGCGGTCATAAAATGCCCCAAATTGAAAATTCCACCAGAAACCTGACCAGGCAAAGACAAGAGTAAAATGCACGCCAAATAAAGTGTTAAATTCAGTAAAAGTGGATAAAAGGCCCGTTTAATAGTGAAGAAGCAGTTCCTCGGTGTATTCTCCTCGCTCTCAGCAGGGGACACACTGTCCGGGATCATACATACTGCATAAGTGGTTTCGGATGAGTGACTATTCGTTCTCGTTCAGATTATGTATTTAACCCGCAGAAGAGTTCAGTCCAGTTCAAGGACCTGGGATTTTACCAAACTCCACTCACGAGCGTCACACAACAAGTGTGCAGATCCGAGGACACACAGAGGATACAGAACGACAGTCAGGGGCTGATTTTTGTAAAGTTTGTGTTTATGGAGCCTTAGGGCCGGCTCACACAAGCGTATAAATCGGTCAAGTGTAATCCAATTTTTTAAAACCGTAAGGTAATAAAAGTAAAGAACTCACCTATAGGAGTTGTGCCAGTCACAACCCCTATACTCGTATGTAGCCACAGGTGAAAAAGCTGCAGGCCCGGGTGTAGTGAATGAAGGATGAGAAGAGGAATCGGGTGTAGTGCCGCGCTATTCACCACTCCACAATTTATGATTGATTATGGTCTTTTTATTTTCATGCACAGGTCTACGCGTTTCAAGAGTACTCAGCTCCCTACTGCGCATGCACCTCCGTCCGCCCGGGCCCTACCAGCACTGCTACCGGGAAGGGATGCGATAAAAAATAAAAAGACGTTAATCAATCATAAATTCTGGAGTGGTGAATAGCGCGGCACTACAGCCCGATTCCTCTTCTCATCCTTTGTTGGTGAAGGGTCTGTCCACCATGTATGACAATACAGTCCCGTATATAAACAGATTAGCAAGAAAAATACCGAACTACTATATTGACTACCAGACACCATGAAGGCAAAAAGGAAGAGCTATTCCATCAAGTATAGGAAAGGAATCGTGGAGGACGCTCAGAGCAAAAATCTAAGTAATTTCCATATGAGTTAGGATATAACCGAAACCGGAAACTCAATTTATCCATCCAAATATAAAATAAAATAATCCGACCAATAAAGGTCATAATGAGGAATTGTTTTTCTTAAAAAGTCAGAATTAAGTTTGTATTTGGTTGCCGCAACATTGCAATAAGAGGCAATCAAAACCTCACATCTACCCAAACATGGAATCAGTAAAAACGCCAGATCAAGACGAAAAAAATAAGCCCTCACACAGCCCCAGATCTAGAGGAATGAGATCGTTACAGGTCTTAAGGCCCTGTCACATACACAGAGATAAATCTGTGGTAGATCTGTGGTAGATCTGTGGTAGATCTGTGGTAGATGTGTGGTAGATCTGTGGTAGATGTGTGGTAGATGTGTGGTAGATCTGTGGTAGATGTGTGGTAGATGTGTGGTAGATGTGTGGTAGATGTGTGGTAGATGTGTGGTAGATGTGTGGTAGATGTGTGGTAGATGTGTGGTAGATGTGTGGTAGATGTGTGGTAGATGTGTGGTAGATGTGTGGTAGATGTGTGGTAGATGTGTGGTAGATGTGTGGTAGATGTGTGGTAGATGTGTGGTAGATGTGTGGTAGATCTGTGGTAGATGTGTGGTAGATCTGTGGTAGATCTGTGGTAGATCTGTGGTTGCAGTGAAATTGTGGACAATCAGTGCCAGGTTTGTGGCTGTGTACAAATGGAACAATATGTCCATGATTTCACTGCAACCACAGATCTGCCAAAGATTTATCTCTGTGTGTGACGGGGCCTTTAGAAAATGGCACCAAAAGATAATTTCCGATTTTTTTCAACATATATATATATAAAAAAAATTAAAGTGCAAAAATGGAAAACGGACACAGTGGGAAGGGGATACTACTCCAAAGAAGTCAAGGATCAATGTCTAGTCGGCTGAGGTTTGACACCCGGCACCCTTGCTGATCAGCTGTTCTTGGTCCTGGTGGCAATAGCCAAAAATGCTCAGTTCCGGAGCTGCTCCGCTTTCTGATATTGGCCGTGGCCGGGTACGTCACATCCGCCTTCGCCAGACCCCGGCCAATCATACATTAATGACCTGTCCTAAGGATAGGCCATCAATGTAAAAGTAGTGGACAGCCCTTTTAAGTCTCCTCATGCTGTAATGCCAGACCTGGCATGTAACTCTCCGCAGGGAGAAACCTTCCCCTTAGATCCCAGACTATGACTGAGCAGTAATGTCGGGTGTAACGTGCTTTCATCTGCAGACTATACTGAAGTTTGCTTTGCCTCGGACTCGGTGTCATGCTATTGCAGTAATTGTCACAGTAACTGTGTACATAGTGTTAATCATTATCTACTTGTAGACTGGAAATTGTAGGGACACAGATTGTGCCCAGCCCTGCCGGCCAACCACTATATGTGTTTGTGAATACTGGAATCTGCTTCTAGATCTGGAATAGCGACATGTCATTTATTAACAATCCAAACAGTAAATAAAAAGCATGTAATGCACATGAGAAATATGTGCACTTATCCTGCAGAAAGGAGATATAAACACAACCCACAGAATGTTCAACCAGCCAAGTGCCATAAACCACCCATCCATAATGTCACCCGTAGTTGGTAATGTAATAGTATGAAGCAGATGTGTAGGGCAGATATTCGCTGCTGTAATATCCGCTCCCTGGTCTTATGGTTAATGTTACGTTCATACGAATTATAAAGGCGAGCAATAATCCAGAGCCGGCCATTACTGTCATGTTATCGATTCCAAACCTGAACCTGTCAGACAACAGCGTATAATCAAAGTATGTCACAAGAATAGGCAGAATCTTAAAGTGCACGCATCAGTATCACACAGGCAAACTGTATACTGGGGAGACAGCTACAAATGTAATCCATCTGCACAGGAAAGAGTATAAGGGGCATGCAATGAAAAAGACTAGTTACACACGACGGCAAAATATCACACATGACCTAAGTGATGTTCCTGGCAGCACACAGCCTAGGATATGTGCACACGGGGCAAATACGCAGCATATTCTCCATCACAAAATACGCTGTGCACTGCAGGAGCCACGTTGTGGATGTGATTTTAGTAAACCTTATCTGCACATTGTAGGAAAAAAAAAATCTATAACGTAAATTGAGACGTGATGAGGATTTAGGATCCGCAGTGTGCCAAATTCTGTCTCTAATGGGATGAAACTTATTTAGAAATCCACAACAGTTATTTCTGCTTCTAATATTGCTGCAGATTTAGGCTCAGTTCACCTGTCCAGTAATCATCTGTTAGGCCTCAGTTCCACTTTCATTTTGCACGGATAAATGCATTCCGATAAAACATTGGATTGCTCTCACTCGAGTGCAGTGATGGCAAACCTATGGCACGCGTAGTCATTTTCAGTGGCACGCGGCTGCCGGCCGCGGTCCCATAGAAATTAAGCATCCTTTAAATAGCATGGCAAGCCGTTCCGATTTTTTATCGGATCGGATGCCATGCAGGAGGTCTGTGCCGGAGGTCTGTAGGCCCAAACAACAGAGCTCCGGGGCAGAGCGTCTAGGCCTGGGACTTCCGGTAGGCCCGAACTTCCGGCTGGCACAGCAGGGAGCAGCGCAATGCCGCCCAAACAACAGAGCTCCGGTGCAGAGCGTCTAGGCCTGGGACTTCCGGTAGGCCCGAACTTCCGGCTGGCACAGCAGGGAGCAGCGCAATGCCGCCCAAACAACAGAGCTCCGGGGCAGAGCGTCTAGGCCTGGGACTTCCGGTAGGCCCGAACTTCCGGCTGGCACAGCAGGGAGCAGCGCAATGCCGCCCAAACAACAGAGCTCCGGTGCAGAGCGTCTAGGCCTGGGACTTCCGGTAGGCCCGAACTTCCGGCTGGCACAGCAGGGAGCAGCGCAATGCCGCCCAAACAACAGAGCTCCGGTGCAGAGCGTCTAGGCCTGGGACTTCCGGTAGGAGGGAGCAGCGCAATGCCACAGGGGACGCACTTCTGAGGCCTGAGGTGATCGCTGTCTGGAGGCCCTGTGATTGCTGTCTGCCAACCCTTTCAAGAGACATGGACTGAGATGTATGGCATTATAGAAAAAAATGGCAGATCATTTTGCGTTCTATGTAGTGAAACGGTAGTAAGCAGAACGTGGAATATAAATAGACATTTTGAAACTAATCATTCCCAGCTCTTGAAAAAAAGTGAGGATGAAAGGAAGGAATACATTTCCAGGCAGCTACACCTTCATAAGAGCCAATCTAATTCCATCCTTAAATTTGTAAAAAGCTCTACAAACTTAACATCTGCAAGTCTGAGCATTGCTCACTCCATAGCTCAGCATGGAAAAGCACTCAGTGAGGGAGAATTTATTAAAGAAACTCTCTTTAGATGTGCACCAGTTCTATTTCATGATATGCAGAATAAAGATGCAATTATTAAGAGAATATCTGAGTTACCACTCAGCCAATGAAATTCAGCAACAAAAAAGTCACTAAAAATAAATATGATGGCGAACCTGTGGCACTTCAGCTGTTGCAAAACTACAATTCCCATCATGCCTGGCCATTCAAAGCAAAAGCTTTGGCTGTGAAGACATGATGGGAATTGTAGTTTTGCAACAGCTGGAGTGCCACAGGTTCGCCATCACTGGAAGAATTCCCCCTCCCCCTCACTTATCTTAGTTCACGGCACCCCACACAAGTTAAATAATAGCAAGACCAACAAAAGAAACCAACTGACAGATTAACAAAGAAGTCACTAAGCAGGTAAGTTAAATAATTATACATATTTGTTATTTAAACTATACATGTCGCAAAATTATGGGTTTTTTTCTCATGGTGACACACCACCCAAGTTATGTTCGGATTTTTGGCAAATTTTGACACACCAAGCTCAAAAGGTTGCCCATCACTGCTCTAGTGCAAAATTAAGGGGCAGTGTCCATCTGCGATTGATTTCTTATGCGATATCGGCCTGAGGAATGAATCGCAGCATGCTGCGTTTGGCAGCGAGTCTCGTCTCACACTCCCCCATACAAGTCTATGGGAGAGAGTGAAACATCGCACCGCACTCAGATGTCATCCGACCACAGTGCGATGTTTGCAGAGACAAGCCAGGGAGGAGATGAAGAGAAAGTGCTCCCTCCCTCTTCTCCACAGCTGTGATCCGATCGCAAGGGCGCATCACACTCGCATGACCCTTGGCTGACGCTCACAGCAAATGTGCATTATCATATCGCTGCCAATGCTCTCGCATCACAAGCTGTGCGCAAGTGGAACCGAGGCCTTAGAACAGATCCGGCAGCCATCTGATGGTAAAAAAGTGCTACAGACACAACCTTTTTTGTCTGTTTTTAAATAACTGATTTCAGCTGGATCCATTATTTTTTCTTTTTTTTTTTTTCTTTTTTTTTTTTTTTTTTTTTTTTTTAACATTGGCATCTATGGAAAACAGATCTGTTAATTAGCCATCTATATTTCTTTCATTTGTAAAAGATGCATTTTTGGAGGATCAGTTTCAGATGGCAGATGAATAGCGATCCGTTAACTAACCTGGATGTCACACGGATGCTACCCGTGTGCTGTACGTGTTTCATGGACCCATAGACTTGTATTATTTTCATCTGGGACACTAGAAAAAAAAATTTAGTTTTGCACTGACACACAGTCCAAGAAGAAGAACATGGTGAATAACATCATAGATTATATACATCCAAGGGGAAAAAAAGCCATCTTGGCACTATCCTTATAACTCACCATTCATGTTCATGATCCTGTGCGCCTCATTTGGTACCGGTGGTCTGTTGTTGAATCCCACCAGTGGGTAAAGTAACGTGATACAATGGAGCAGAAGTCAGTGGCACTCACTGTAAGTAAAACAAGTCCTTTATTGAATTGTAATTGCCACATTGGAGTTGCGGATGAAGGGTGAGTGAGACCCGTAGAAGTGCACATCAGCGCAAAACAGCCGTCGCCTCCGTCCTCAGACCTGTTCATCCCTCTCACCCTTCACCCAATATTCCAATGTGACAACTGTTATTATGAAGATTCAGTAAAGGACTTGTGTTTTACTTCCGATGAGTTCTGCTGACTGCTGTTCCATTGGATAACATCACAGATTATAATGGGTACATGTCATAGCCATGGAAAAAAAGTATACAAAATGTAAGTGGAACACGGATTTCTAAATGAGAACTTAAAAGCAGGGCTGTGGAGTCGGAGTCGGAGTCGTGGAGTCGGAGTCGGAGCTCATTTTGGTGGAGTCGGAGTCGGAGTCGGAGTCGGTATAAAATGCACCGACTCCGACTCCTAAAATATATAATAAATTGGGGACAGGAGTGCAATGCAGAATGTGCTGAATATTTTACTAAATAACAACATTTAGTATAATGCTTATATTTAAGTGAAAAATTTATTGTAGTACAATGTGAACATCAGACATTTAATTGTTTTTATGATACAATAATCAAGATATTTGGATAGAACATAAAATATTTATTGGAATACAACTTTAGAACACAAAAAAACTAATAAATTGTAAATATGTAATATATATAATATATATATATATATACAGTGTATATACACACACACAAGATATATATGTAATCTACTGTATATTACATAGTGTATTACATATTTACAATTTATTACAGTTTTTTGTGTTCTAAAGTTGTATTCCAATAAATATATTTTATGTTCTATCCAAATATCTTGATTATTGTATCATAAAAATTATTAAATGTCTGATGTTCACATACACATATTCATGTACTACAATAAATTTTTCACCTAACTATAAGCAATATATGTAGGAGTCGGAGTCGGAGTCGGAGTCGGAGTCGGAGTCGGAGCCGGAGTCGGAGTCGGTGCAAGAGAATTTGAGGAGTCGGAGTCGGAGTCGGAGTCGAAGGTTTGGCTTACCGACTCCACAGCCCTGCTTAAAAGGGGTATTTCCATCATCAAGACCCTATCCCAATATGTAGTAGGAATAATAATAATAATAATAATAATAATAATAATATTAGCCAATACCTCCAATTAGAAATGTAGTATAGTTCTCCTGATATAGCCATGTCTCTTACCTCATGTGCAGGGCACTGCAGTTTAAGTATTCATGGTTATGACCACGAGCAACTAACTGTCACTATATGAGTGGATATAACATAGATACCCAAGCTGCAATGCCCTGCACATGAGGTAAGAGACATGGCTATATCAGGAGAACTATACTACATTTCTAATTGTATTTATTTGCTAATATTATTATAAATTATAATTATTATTATTATTACTACACCTACTACATATTGGGATAGGATATTAGAGATGGGAATACCCCTTTAAAAAGGCAGATGCACGTTCTGTGCACACAAAACAACCAGTAATCCGCTCATTTTGTGCCCACAGAATATCATCTGTTCACGTCGGGCGCTGTGCTACCAATAGCAATGATTTTAAAGCAGTCTTAAAAAAATTATTGCACCTAACGATCGAGTGTTTTGCTTGTTCTTCAGGCGTTTGCCAATCTGACCAGATGGGACAATAGTTGTGAATACGCATTCCTCTGAGCGCTTGTTTCCAGTTTATTGACTTGTCTAAATGGGCCAAAATGGTATGTTCACATGACCCGTTTACGCTGCAAATATCCAATCTGCATTTATAGCTGGAAAATCCGCAGTATATTATAGTAGCTGCATACCTTTAGCATTAGGGCTAGGATACATGGCTAGTAAAACGGCCCGAGTGGATTGCAATAAGAAAAAAAATCGCATTCCACATGGACCTATGTTACTCAGATTATTTTCTCAGCTTTAGTCGGACTGAGAAAAAACAGTCGCAGCATGCGGCAGGTAGAATCCAAATCTGAATTCACTCACACCCATACAAGTCTATGGGTGCGAGTGAAACATTGCACTGCACTTGGATGACACTGGACTGCAGTGCGATAATCACATCAGCTGATAATGGAGGAGATGGGGAGATTAAACCCTCCTTCTCCTCCAGAGCTGTGATCTGATCGCAGGATCAGATCACAGTGACATGACACTCGGCTCACACTCGCAGAGGAGCAGGAGCCATGGGTCATTAGAATATTGCATTCAACGCATTCACATCACGTCATACGCTTGTGTGGCCCCAGCCTTAGAAATTAAAAAAAAATAAAGAATCTGAAACCTAAGAAAATAAAAGCAGACACAATCTGTAATGATTTCTTTGTAGCTCGTCATTATAATGGGAGTTTCTTAGTGAAATCTCACGCCTAGCACGCCCTATTCTTATTAGTGAAGGTGTCAAAATGAAAACATAAATTAAACAGATTTATAAATATCCTACAAATAACTAACACTATAAAAGCTCTATAAATCATATGATTGTGTTGGTTATGTGACATAACATATGGCAAATGTGTTTCCACGTTTTCTATGGACTCAAAGCAAATCTCTGTCTACAAAAAAAAAAAACACAAAATCATAAGAAAAGGAATTACCGTGGTACATAAACATATAAATTGAGAGAAGCACGGATTATTATATTCTCCCCTAAAGCGCACCAATCACCAGGATTTCCCTATATAACCTAAAGCCAGTGCTATACTGGCACTATCAGGCTGATTCTATACATACCTGTAGTGGTCAACTAGGATGTAATGTTTTGGAAACACAAGCAAGTAAAGTTTGTAAAATGTACAGGTTTTTGATTGGCAGCAGCTGCCTTTCAGCTGATAGCTGGGGTGGGTATTCATAGTGATTCCCGCCCCCTGCCTGTCAGTCATCCCCCTGTTATTTATGCTAGTTCTCTTAAAATCGGGTTAATAAGTGGCTAGAAGGATCAGTGGTGATGTCATACCCATGTGACCAGAAGAGGCAGGGCCTCAGCCAACATAGCTGATACGAGGAAGCAACCTTATTTTTCTGTTGGCTGAGGCCCCACCCCTTCTGGTCACATGGGTGTGACATCAGCAAAGGTCCTTCTAGTCCCTTAGAAAAACGCTTCTATAATAGAATTAGCATAAATAACAGACAAGGGAAGATGGATAGGCAGGGGGGGGGAATCATTATCAAACCCCACCCCGGCTATCAGCTCATCGGCAGCTGCTGCCACTCAAAAAGCTGCTCATTTTACAAACTTTACTTGCTTGTGTTTTCAAAACATTAAATCCGAGCCGACCACTACAGGTATGTGTAGAATCAGCCTGATAGTGCCAGTATAGCACCGGATTTAGACTATATAGGGAAAATCCTGGTGATTGGTGCTCTTAAATGATTATCTGGGACTCTTCCTCACATGTTCTACCAGTGGCTTGTAGGATTGCAGCTTGTTAGTAATAAACATATTTCTGTAAATTAATTCCTCCCAGATCATAAGAATTCCTTCTGGCTATAAAGCTTGGTTCACAGATAGGGCATGTAACATGCGGCAGGGACCAGAAGGTGCCATCCTCTAGCACCACACTTTGCATTCAGAGAGGATGCACTGCGGAGATAAGAGGGGATGCGCTGCTGCAGGAAGAACAATGGGCAGGAGGCTGCGATAGGAGACGTACACTACTTGCACTGAGGACTTGCAGGGTGCTGCAGTGTGATGGGAGGAGGGTACCATAATGCAGCACATAAAGGATGATGTGCGCTGCGCCGAGCACAGCAGCTGCAATGCTTTTGTTTAATACATGATAAACTAGATCAACGTTGCGGGAAACCTCCAGACAGCAACTCATCCCAGTTTGGTAAAGTGAGCAGCGTTTGCAGGGTTAACCGTCTCTTTTGCACTGAACGTCTCCAATTTTAGCCAGCTAACAATGCCTCTCCTCTTAGGGAAAACAGAGGACTACAGAAGCCACCAGGACGCATGATAAACCCAAACTGACAATGCCAGCAGATGTCACATCTTAACACGCAGCAGCTGCTCGGTCCCAAAACAGTCCACAACAATAGAAACACGACCACGTGCTGGGAAACACACAGTGCACAGACAGCGGGGGCATCACCGCGCGGGAAACTCAGGACACCACCCAGAAATACATCTAATTCAATAAACTTGAATTCCTGCTAAGATCTATATTCTCAGCCATCTTATAATAATCACTGCCTGCAAGTGCACGTCTCGGGGCCACAATTACAACTACTGGCATTAAAGTGACATAATAGTATCCAAGAAGCCGCTACCTGTATCTGCAGTCCCATAAAGGCCATACAGGGGGCGCTAGGAGGAGATCTGTCAGTACTTGTTATGTGGAAATCTGCTCATGTAAAGAACCTGATCACTAGAGATAGAGCGAATTAATTCACAGGACCTGTGGCCGCTGCACAGAAGCCCCTTAGGCTAGTTTCACACTTGCGTTCAGCACATTCCGTCACTATGGAGAATAGCGCAGTCCGTTAACGCACTGCGCTATTCTCCATAGACTTGTATGTACGACGCACTGTAACGCAAGTGTCTGCGTTGCATCCGCTGGACGACGCTGCGTCGGGCGGATGGAACGCAGCATGTAACGTTTTTCTGTGCTTGGCGGAGTGTCAAAAAAACGCAACCTGCAGGAATCCGTTAGGCGTCCGTTGTTTTTATAACGGACACCTATGGTGGCGGATTCCGTTAGAATGCGTCATTTGACAGATTCCGTTAACGCAGCTGTCTTTACACAACTGCTCATGCCCAGATGTGTAAAGTCAAGGAAAAAAAACTACAACGGATTGCATTATTTTGTACGATCTGTAGCATGCGTTGTGCCACTATCTGCAAAGCATCCGTTGCATGCGTCACACAACGCAATGCTACGGATCCCGTCCAACGCAAGTGTGAAACTAGCCTTACCTGTCGGCACCCACCGTTCCACTTTTAATTAGGCAGCCCGGTGAGAAGTCATTGTTGCAATATGACGCACATGAGCCACAAATCACAGGCCAGTGAGCCACATGTTTCTCCTGAACCACACATCAAGGGCCAATGAGCCACATGTTGCTCCCGAGCCACACATCATTGGCCAGAGAGCCACATGTCCTCTCAAGCCACACATCAAGGGCCAATGAGCCACATGTTGCTCCTGAGCCACACATCACGGGCCAGTGAGCTACATGTTGTTCCCAAGCCACACATCACAGCCTAGTGAGCTACATGTTGTTCCCGAGCCACACATCACGGGCCAGTGAGCCACATGTTGCTCCCGAGCCACACATCACGGGCCAGTGAGCCACATGTTGCTCCCGAGCCACACATCACGGGCCAGTGAACCACATGTTGCTCCTGAGCCACACACCACGGGCCAGTGAGCTACACATTATTCCCGAGCCACACATCACAGCCTAGTGAGCTACATGTTGTTCCCGAGCCACCCATCACGGGCCAGTGAGCCACATGTTGCTCCCGAGTCACACATCACAGGCCAGGGAGCCACATGTTGTTCCCAAGCCACACATCACAGCCTAGTGAGCTACATGTTGCTCCCGAGTCACACATCACAGGCCAGGGAGCCACATGTTGCTCCCGAGTCACACATCACAGGCCAGGGAGCCACATGTTGCTCCCATGCCACACATCACAACCTAGTGAGCTACATGTTGTTCTCAAGCCACACATCACAGCCTAGTGAGCTACATGTTGTTCCCGAGCCACACATCACGGGCCAGTGAGCCACATGTTGCTCCCGAGCCACACATCACAGCCTAGTGAGCTACATGTTGCTCCTGAGTCACACATCACAGGCCAGTAAGCTACATGTTGCACCTGAACCACAGGTTGTGAACCACAAGTTGTGAACCTCTGGTCTAGAGGAATTGCACTCATATCAGGCTGTAAGAGATAACACGTTGTCAGCTATTGTCTGCTCATCACGGTCCCCTCTGGCATAAGCCTGCAGCTGTTAATATTACACTAAGGAATGCTATAGAACAACTGTAGAAGCAGCACTGGGGGCTGTGCAGAGTATTTTAACTATTTATCATCATTTATATTATATGAATGTAGAATAATGATGTAATGGATGATGCCAGAAGTATAAACAAAACTACATTTTCCTGGAACTGTGTGCTCTACTATCGGAATTGCTTCCACTTGTAAAGATAGAATATCACTCCTCCCTATCAGGTGGCCGTGCTGCTGCAAGATACATCCATTATATGACACACATGAAACTTTGAGTCAATCCTGGAATTGAAAAAAATAACGGCATGTGTCATCTAACGCTGCACTATGGGGAAACAAAGAGCATACGATGCTACAAAGAAGCGACATATGGCAGAATGCTATGAAAATAACTTAAGCCGGTCATACACAAGAGAAAAGCCGTGGCTTCCACGTGTATGAAGGCCTGCAGATTGTCCCCTGATAACATATGTCTGGGAAGAGAAGGGATCAGGCATGTTGGATTTCAACATGCCCAATTTATTTATCTGTTGGAAGAAGAGCTGCTGCCAGATGTGGCCTCTAAGTCGTCTCACCCTACTGAAAAAATAAGCATGTATGTTCAGATCCTACAAGTTAATGGTGGAGTAATCTAATGAATATTGCTGATTATAAATTCTATTACCTTCTAAAATAAAAACTATACCATACTAAACTATGCCTGCAGCACAAGCCTTTCACGGTTTGTGGTCCAACTATAACGTCATCCATATATTATGCGATGCACGAGTTTCTGCTACAGCCGGAAGCTGTTCCCACCTGTCCAGCCATACATGTCCTATAGTATTATAGGACCTATACCCCCGTGTCACTTTTCCATCATTAGTGACGCAGTCTGTCACCCACATAAACCAATTCATTAGAGGAAAGTGACACATATTATCCAGACAAAGGGGGCGGCCGGACAGATCACACTGAGCCGTCACATTCTTCCGGCTGCACAACATCAACTAGCTGGGACAAATTCTCCAGCAGCCCACTGGGATCAAACACAGCACAGGGGGGAAAACACTGCTTATTATTGTACGCAAATGCAGACACAATCCAAGCAGCTGTAATCATTCAGCATGGTGGGCACCGCTGTCCACGGAGGCCTCAGTGGTGGGTTCCCTACAATTGCATTGTGTGCATTCAGGTACAGCATATTTTATTGTATATAAAATATATATTTTATTTATATATTTTATTATATATAACCACTGAGCCACATATATGTATGTGTGTGTGTATATATATATATATATATATGTATATGTATATATACATATATGCATGTATTTACAATGTATGTGTGTATATATATATCACATACATTGTATATACATGGCACGGCAGTCTTGCAGCGCTGGGGTCCTGGGTTCAATTCCCACCAGGGACAATATCTGCAAGGAGTTTGTATGTTCTCCCCGTGTTTGCGTAGGTTTCCTCCGGGTACTCCGGTTTCCTCCCACACTTCAAAAACATACAGTTAGGGACCTTAGATTGTGAGCCCCAATGGGGACAGTGTTGCCAATGTATGTAAAGTGCTTTGGAATGAATAGCCCTATATAAATGAATAAATTATTATTATTATATACACATATACATTATATATATATATATATATATATATATATATATATATATATATATATATATACATACATATATATATATATATATATATATATATATATATACACACACACATATATATACATACACACACATACATAATATATATATATATATATATATATATATATATATATATATATATACACACACACATATATATACATACACACACATACATATGTTCAAACACTGCAAGTGGCTCGCACTGGGCTGAGCACTGAGTGCACCCAAGCACTGCGATGCTCAAGTGAGTGGTTTGTATATTCATAGCACCCGACCTCCAAACGCGAAAGCCTAAAGTGGGCTTTACACGCTACGATATCGTTAACGAATTATCGTCAGGGTCACGTTGTTTGTGACGCACATCCGGCGTCATTAACGAGATCGCAGCGTATGACACCTATGTGTGACCTTAAAACGATCGAAAAAGCGGCAAAAATTGTTTGCTGCAGAGAGGTCGTCCTGAAACAAAAAATCGTTTTCTGTTTATTAGCGATATTGTTCCTCGTTCCTGCGGCAGCACACATCGCTGTGTGTGACACCGCAGGAGCGAGGAACATCTCCTTACCTGCCTCCATCGGCAATGAGGAAGGAAGGAGGTGGGCGGGATGTTACGTCCCGCTAATCTCCGCCCCTCCACTTCTATTGGATGCCTGCCGTGTGACGTCGCTGTGACGCCGCACGAACCGCCCCCTAGAAAGGAGGCGATTTGCCGGCCAGAGCGACGTCGCAGAACAGGTATGTGCGTGTGACGCTGCCGTAGCGGTAATGTTCGCTACGGCACCGATCGCACAATATCGCACGTATGACGGGGGCGGGTGCTATCACGCTCGATATCGCTAGCCGATGCTAGCGATGTCGCAGCGTGTAAAGCGCGCTTAACACCGAACCTCGGGTTGGCCAATCTCTAATCCTGAGTGATCAATTGCCTCTGAAGTCACCTAATTAGTAACCCGAGTCTACCTTTGTGTAATTTATTGTCAGTAAAAATACAGTTAAATCCCTAAAGGCCCAGTCACACACAACAACTTACCAGCGATCCCGACAACGATAATTCGTGATAAGGATCGCAGGTAAGTCGCTGGGAGGTCCCTGGTGAGATGTCCCACAGTCAGGCCTTACCAACGACTCAGTAACAATACAGGTCGCAGTAGCGACCTGTATAACGATCTCTGCTGTCATTGGGACCCTGTCACACAGTTTCAAACATAGCGATGCGTCCTGCCCAGCAGGACATCACCTTTGCAGAAAATGGTCCAGGACATTCAGCAACGACCGGCGACCTCACAGCAAGGGCCAGGTCGTTGCTGGATGTCCCACACAGCAACATCGCTAGCAAGATCGCTGTTGCGTCACAAAAAACGTGACTCAGCAGCGATAACGCTAAGGATGTTGCTTAGTGAGACGTGGCCTTAAGGTTTGCGAACATTAGGGATCAAACAGCATCATGTAAACAAAGGAACAAACCAAACAGGTCAGGGATAAAGTTGTGGAAAAGAGTAAAGGAGGAATAAGTAAGAAAAATAGCTTAATCTCTGAACATCTCACAGAGCACTGTTCATTTCATCAGCCAAATATGTAAGGAGTTTGGCACAACTGCAAACCTACCAAGATATGGTTGCCCACCTCACTGACATCCCAAGCAAGGAGAGCATTAATTACAGAAGCAGCCAGGAAGCCCATGGTCAATCTGGAGGGGACGCAGAGATCCACAGCTCAGGTTGGGAATCTTTCCACAGGACAAGTATTAGGGTGCACTCACACGAACGTATGACTTGCATGATTATCAGATCGCATCACTCGGCACGACTGGCTTCTCTCCTGACAGGAGCGGGTCGGCTGCATGTATTTCTTTGCAGCTGACACGTTCCTGTCTGAAGAGTGTGTGGCCGTGGCGGATGATGTGATCTGATAATCGTGCAAGTCAAACGTTCGTGTGAGGGCACCTGTAGACATATACTCCACAAATCTGGCCTCTATAGAAGAGGGGCAGGAAGAAAGCCATTTTTAAAAGCAAGCCATTAGAAGTCCTATTTGCAGTTTGCAAAGAGGCATCGAGGGAAAACAGCAAGCATGTGGAACAAAGTGCTCTAGTCAGATGGAACTAAAGTAGAATTTTTAGGGGGTTGAATGCAAAACACTGAGTATGACAGAAAACTAACCCTGTACATTACCCTGAAATCACATCCCCACTGTAAAACATGGTGGAGGCAGCATCATGCTGTGAGGAGGTTTTTCTTTAGCAGGGACATGGAAGCTGGTCAGAGTTGATGGGAGGATGGATGGAGCTCAATACAAGGCAATCCTGGAAGAAAACCTGTTAGAAGCTGCATAAGACTTGAGACTGGGTCTGTTAAAGTAACGGGTTTGCCACATTATCTTCAACTCATTCTAGTGCCAACAATAGACAGTGAAGTACAACGGCTATAGGAGCCAAATAGTGCAAAATATTCAGTAAGATATCATTGCAAAAATTATTTTTAGCGCAAACTGCATGCATTTAAGAAGAAGAAAAAAAAGGTCCCCAAAGCTGGAGAAATCCTTTAATATAGAATATCTAGCTTTTACATGCATGGCGGTACAAAAGGGCCACAATCTTAGCACAAGCACTCCGCGATGTTCCTGCACTACCAAAAAGGCAACAACCATATAAGAGTAGGAGCACCCGTTTCTGTACTGCAGCTCAGCCCATTAGTGTGGCCACACTCCTAACTTAGCTCTGCTGATCTTTTCTGATATTGTGATATCCCCAAAATCCTGAAAGTATACATTTTACCTATGAATACTATTTACAATTTGCATATAAAATTAAGGCAAAATTTACTATATGAATGTAATACATCAATAAACCAAAATTAAAAATTAGCACTGTGTAAATACAGCAAGCCAAAATTAATACCAATGACTGCATTCACAATTCTGTAGACGTCAGAGCTTACATGTACCATCATTCGGTAATTGTAGCACAAAGCTTCCACTAGTAATCTTCAATTTGAGATATTTTATGCTGTACAGTCATCATCCACTGAGTGATAGAAGTTGTTACATAATTGGAGATGTAAAAAGTTTCTTGACTGTAGGCAAACAGCAGAGATGTGACTAAGATTTTCAACTTTAGACACACCTTTTCCCATTTTCAACTATACTAAATGTGTAAAACCTATTTGTACATAACAAAGCATAAAGATTTCAGCAATCAAAGATGTGACACTTGCCTGGGACCACAGTCTCAGGATGGCTGATACGCACAGGATAGAGGAAAGCCGCTCACTATGCAGGATCCAGAGTACCCCTGACACCCTTTAACTCTATCCAGGGATTTGGAATTCCTACAGAGCCCCGGAGATTGCTACCTGTGGAAGGCTGAGTCCAGAGGAGTGAAGTCAACAGGCAGGGTTAAACCAGGAGATACAGAAAAGGACAGACAAGGGCATAGTCAGGAAATCAGACAGAGGTCAAAACCGAAGATGGCAGTGAGGTACAAAAACAGTAGTCAGAGAGAAGGCAGGGGGTCAAAAAATGGGAATCAATATCCAGAGCAGGGAGAACCAGAGACTAGCAGGAATACAAAACTATGTCTGGCAGAGACCAGCATGCGGGAGGGGGACTTAGAAGGATGTGGTGTCTTCCTATTGGCTGTAGCTGAATGGTGTTAACTTCAGCTGGAAGACACACGCCACCTACTGCAGGTCCAAGGGAAACCCAGCCTAGTGGATCAGCGGGGCCTGCGCCCACCAGAGCCACTGGCACCGACTCCTCTCCTATCACCAGCACTGTCTACATCAAGAATACAACGGCGCCTAGTGACCGAAGAAGTCGTCGCAGGAGTGGGCTCTGGTGAGGACGTAACAGAACATTGGTATATAAACAAGATGGACAAAAGTATTTGGACACCCCTCGATCACTGAATTCAGGTTTTTTGTCAGTCTGAATGCCAATGATATATAATATCCAGCTGATCCAATTGACTTGCAGTTGGCTTTTAGAAACTACAAAGAATGGCTCATTTTAAAGAGTTTACCAATACCAAAGCAGTCATGGAATAGGACGCCACCGGTGTAAGGCCCTGAGCAGTTTTTGATGAATTTTTGGTGCAGTTTGTTGCCCAAATCTGCGTGTCTATCCTTATCCCATTAGCTTCAAGAGGACACCCATATATAATTGCACATAACTCGTAGAATTTTAGACAAGTGAAGTCTCATCTAGCCTTCTCCCAGCAAAGTCTATGGGGAATCAGAAATGCGGTGCGCACGTTGCTTCTTTTTTGCTTGCAGTTTTTGGTGCAGAAAAAAAAAAACAGCAAGTCAATTGTTCGTCTGCTTTTTTAGCCCTGCCACCCATTAAATTCACTAACCAAAAAAAAAAAGTGCATTTCTGCAGCAACAGGGTGCGTTTTTTGGGTGCAAACCGTGCACACATACCCTATCAAGTTAGTTTGTGAAATGTTTTCACTTTTTTTTATTTTTATGATTTGATGACTCAAATGGAATATGAGGATTGACTCAAAATAGCAAATAACTGAGCTGTCTATAGTGCCCTGTCCACCCTGCATCGTATCTACAGCGCTGCGAACATCAAATGTTTGCTTGTAGCTCCAGCCTAATGAGAATTCTGTCAGCTCCACAAACTCATCAAAACATGCCCCGAATCCACTAAGGCCACAAACTTCTATTTATAACTGACCGAAAATAAATGACAGCAGATCTGTCGAGTTTTTATACTTCTCTCCATTGTCAAAAAAAAATTCACTCCATTCCCTTGTCCAAGGTTAGAAAATTTGGCCACGCTATTCTCTACATGCCTAAAATGAAAATTTTCCAACTGTAACGGAGGTCAACTTATGAAAACTGGTAGAAAATTATTAACATTATAGATGCAATAAAAAAAGATTTTCTAAAGAAAAACTAAAACATTTACAAAGAAAAAACAACATCTCCTTTGCTTGTTTTTTTCTTCAGTTCTGAAATACGTGTACCTATAATATAAATTGCCCACGAGCCACGCACACATTAAATGGACAGAAATGGTACAAGACAAGAAGACGTGTTTTCAGCAATCAGTTCTAGTGTTGCAGTCTGGATCTGTGATTAAAGGACATCTGTCAGCACAAAATGACCGTTCAGACCAAGCACAGGCGCTCGGTGCACACTCCATGTGGTGAAGCACTTCAGACCACCGCCACACCTTATTTGTTTTCCATCCATCTCCTTTCTTCTCTGCATCCTATAAAGTCAGAACTGTCAATCAAAGAAGAGAAGGACACAAGATAGAAAATAAGAATGTGGGAAAGTGCACCAAACGTTTTGGTCATGTCAAGGGTGCACCGAGCGCCTGTGCTTGGTTTGAACAGTCATTTTGTGCAGATAAATGAATAGTTATCGCGTTATCTGCACAAAATGACCTTAAGGATTTGTAACCGGTTAAATGCCTGTAGGCACCTGAAGTAATATACAGTATACATATTATATGGACCGCCATGATCGCATGATCAAGGCAAACAAATTACACCGGGTGTGTTTTAAGTGAAAACCCGACCAAGGTCAGACCACCCCAGTTACTGGCCACTTGGGTCTTCGTTACTATTAGATGGTCCGCTTATTTAATTGGCACATAGCCTTATGTACAATACTGTGGGTTCGGATAGCTAAGGCTAAGTTCACATTTCCGTTGTTTTGTATCAGTCACATGCGTCGCTTGACGCATGTGACTGATGCGCTGTTCAACGCTGTACAACGGATGACAAAGAACAGAATTCTTTGTCGGATTCCGTTGTGTGCGGGGGGCGGAGTTCGGGGGGGGGGGGGGCCGAGTGAGGACGTCAGTGCCGCAGGGACTGCAGAACAGGTGAGTGTGTGTGTGTGTGTGTGTGTGTGTGTATACACATGCTGAATGCGGGAGGGGGCGGAGCCGAGCGGGGGGCGGGGCCAGGCGCTGAGGATGTCAGTGGCAGTGCTGCGGTCTGCATGGCTGGGGACAGGTGAGTGTATGTGTGTGTGTGTGTGTGTGTGTGTGTGTGTGTGTGTGTGTGTATGTGTGTGTGTGTGTGTATGTATGTGTGTGTGTGTGTGTGTGTGTGTGTGTGTGTGTGTGTGTGTGTGTGTATGTGTGTGTGTGTGTGTGTGTGTGTGTGTGTGTGTGTGTATGTGTGTGTATGTGTGTGTATGTGTGTGTGTGTATGTGTGTGTGTGTGTGTATGTGTGTGTATGTGTGTGTGTGTGTATGTGTGTATGTGTGTGCACACATATGCGGAGTGCGGGAGGGGGCGGAGCCGAGCGGGGCCAGACGAGGGTGTCAGTGGCAGTGCTTGTCTGCATGGCTGGGGACAGGTGTGTGTGTATGTGTGTGTGTGTGTGTGTGTGTGTGTGTGCACACATGTGCGGAGTGCGGGAGGGGGCGGGGCCGAGCGGGGAAGTGTCGGCCTCCCTGCACACGTAACCAGACTAAATATCGGGTAAACTAGAGATAAAGTAGAAAGTCTGAATACCATGGAAGCAGCAGACAGTAGGAAGACGTCCTAGAAACTGAAGATGGACACATAGAAGAGGTCCTAGAAGACCGAGGACAGATAGCACTCAGAATACCGTAGAAACTAGAAAGTCTAAATACTATGGAAGCCGCAGACAGCCAGGAAGACGTCCTGGAAACTGAAGGCGGACACTTAGAAGAAGTACGAGAAGACCGGAGACAGGTAGAAAATAGCACTCTGGAGAAACTAGAAAGTCTACTATGGAAGCCGTAGACAGCCAGGAAGACATCCTGGAAACCCAAGGCGGACACGTAGAAGTACAAGAAGACCGGAGACAGGTAGCACTCAGAACACCGGAGAAACTAGAAAGAGACAGAAAGAAACCGGAGACAGGTAGGAAATAGAACTCCGGAGAAACTAGAAAGTCTTCTATGGAAGCCGTAGACAGCCAGGAAGATGTCTTGGAAACCGAAGGTGGACACATAGAAGAGGTACGAGAAGACCGAGGACAGGAGCACTCAGAACACCGGAGAAACTAGAAAGTCTGAATACCATGGAAGCCGCAGACAGCCAGGAAGACGTCCTGGAAACCGAATGCAGGTTGTGTGATACTGGAAACCACAGGCAAAACTGGAAGGAGCAAGCAGGTTGTAGAGGCACTAGAGGTCTCAGGCAAGACCGGTTGCTCTGCATAAACAAACTAGCCTTCGTCTCAATACAAAGGCCCTGGTGTGTTTCTTGGAAGCCCTTAAAGGGAACCAATCATCAGGATTTTCGTGTATAAGCTGCAGCCAGTGCAGTGCTGGCACTATCATGCACAGTGTGTACATACCATCAGGGGGCAGCTCGGGTGTTTAGGCAGCGAAATCCAACTTTATAAAGTTTGAAATTTCGTGCACTTTTTGATTGACGTGTGCACCTCTGTGTTAATATCCGGGCGTGTTATGCAGGAGTTCCCCGCCCCCCCACCAGCCTGTTCCTCCCCCTCTCCTGATGTCCGGGCGGGTTATGCACGTGTTCCCCGCCCCCCCACGCTGCCTGTTCCTCCCTCCCTCCGGCTGAATGTAAAATGCTAATCTTCAGAAACATGGCGCCGGAGTGGGCCTCAGCGCATAGCGCTTATCTCCGGCGCCATGTTTCTGAAGCCCGCATTACACAGCTTGGTGTCTGCAGAACAGCTGATCGGAGGACGCGATCAGCTGTAGCTATGATGACGTGCCGCCTCAGGACACCGGGCCAGGACAGCAGCCTGCCAGCGACATCGGGGGTCAGGTGAGGTAAGTTCACAATGGACTCACATGACCCCGTGACGGCAGTGCTGCGAGACCCGGTCACGGTAGTGATATCGGGCGGCACTGTCTTCACGGGGTCAGGTGAATGAAATTACTAGCACCTGTGATGTCATTGCCCCAGCAGGCACGCACACATTATACACACACATACACACACTATATATATATATATATATATATATATATATATATATATATATATATATATATATATATATATATATATATATACACACACACACACTGCTGTGTGTGCGCCCCTGCGTTGACCTGGGCTCACCTTCTCAGTTCCAGGTCACTGCAGGAAAGCACTCACAGCTGTGTGTGTGTATAATGTGTGTATGCGCGTGTGTATAATGTGTGTATGCGCGTGTGTATAATGTGTGTGTGCGTGCGCGTGTGTATAATGTGTGTGTGCGTGCGCGCGTGTATAATGTGTGTATGCGCGTGTGTATAATGTGTGTATGCGCGTGTGTATAATGTGTGTGTGCGTGCGCGTGTGTATAATGTGTGTGTGCGTGCGCGCGTGTATAATGTGTGTGTGCGTGCGCGCGTGTATAATGTGTGTGCGCGCGCGTGTATAATGTGTGTGCGCGCGCGCGTGTATAATGTGTGTGCGCGCGCGCGTGTATAATGTGTGTGCGCGCGCGCGCGTGTATAATGTGTGTGCGCGCGTGTATAATGTGTGTGCGCGCGCGCGCGTGTATAATGTGTGTGCGCGCGCGCGCGTGTATAATGTGTGTGTGCGCGCGCGTGCGTGTATAATGTGTGTGCGCGCGCGCGCGTGTATAATGTGTGTGCGCGCGCGCGTGTATAATGTGTGTGCGCGCGCGCGCGTGTATAATGTGTGTGCGCGCGCGCGTGTATAATGTGTGCGCGCGCGCGTGTATAATGTGTGCGCGCGCGCGTGTATAATGTGTGCGCGCGTGTATAATGTGTGCGCGCGTGTATAATGTGTGTGTGTGCGCGCGCGTGTATAATGTGTGTGCGCGCGTGTATAATGTGTGCGCCGCGCGCGGCGTGTATAATGTGTGTGCGCGCGCGCGTGTATAATGTGTGCGCGCGCGCGTGTATAATGTGTGTGCGCGCACGCGTGTGCGCGCACACGTGTATAATGTGTGTGCGCGCACGCGTGTATAATGTGTGTGCGCGCACGCGTGTATAATGTGTGTGCGCGCACGCGTGTATAATGTGTGTGCGCGCACGCGTGTATAATGTGTGTGCGCGCACGCGTGTATAATGTGTGTGCGCGCACGCGTGTATAATGTGTGTGCGCGCACGCGTGTATAATGTGTGTGCGCGCACGCGTGTATAATGTGTGTGCGCGCACGCGTGTATAATGTGTGTGCGCGCACGCGTGTATGTGTGTGCGCGCACGCGTGTATAATGTGTGTGCGCGCACGCGTGTATAATGTGTGTGCGCGCACGCGTGTATAATGTGTGTGCGCGCACGCGTGTATAATGTGTGTGCGCGCACGCGTGTGTGTGTATAGTGTGTGTGTGTGTGGTGTATAGTGTATAGTGTGTGTGTGTGTGTGTGTGTATAGTGTGTGTGTGGTGTATAGTGTGTGTGTGGTGTATAGTGTGTGTGTGGTGTATAGTGTGTGTGTATATAGTGTGTGTGTGTAGTGTATAGTGTGTGTATAGTGTATAGTGTGTGTATAGTGTGTGTATAGTGTGTGTGTGTATATAGTGTGTGTGTGTGTATAGTGTGTGTGTATGGTGTGTGTGCGCGCGTGTGTGTATGGTGTGTGTGCGCGCGTGTGTATAATGTGTGTGCGCGCGTATAATATGTGTGTGTGTGCGCGTATAATATGTGTGTGTGTGCGCGCGCAGCGCGCGCGTATAATATGTGTGTGTGTGTGTGTGCGCGCGCGCCACTCTGCTGGGGCAATGACGTCACAGGTGGAAGTGAGGGGCTGCTCTCACAATCAATGGGGGACTTTTAGTTCTGCATTAAAGGGGTGGTTCACCCATTTTTTTTTTTTCCCCAATGATCAGATGATATTGGATCCGGATTGGACGGCGCGGGACCCTAACCCAGGATTACTGCGGAGGGGTGTTTATTTCAATAAAGATGGAGTCACTAATTGTGTTGTGTTTTATTTCTAATAAAAATATTTTTCTGTGTGTTGTGTATTTTTTTTTTTTTTATCTATCATTACTAGAAATTCATGGTGGCCATGTCTAATATTGGCGTGACACCATGAATTTCGGGCTTAGGGCTAGCTGATAATATACAGCTAGCCCTAACTCCATTATTACCCGGCTAGCCACCCGGCATCAGGGCAGCTGGAAGAGTTGGATACAGCGCCAGAAGATGGCGCTTCTATGAAAGCGCCATTTTCTGGGGTGGCTGCGGACTGCAATTCGCAGTGGGGGTGCCCAGAAAGCTTGGGCACCCTTCACTGTGGATTCCAATCCCCAGCTGCCTAGTTGTACCCGGCTAGACACCAAAATTAGGCGAAGCTCACGTCATTTTTTTTTTAAATTATTTCATGAAATTCATGAAATAAAATAAAAAAAAAAGGGCTTCTCTATATTTTTGGTTCCCAGCCGGGTACAAATAGGCAGCTGGGGGTTGGGGGCAGCCCGTACCTGCCTGCTGTACCCGGCTAGCATACAAAAATATGGCGAAGCCCATGTCATTTTTTTTTCTTTTTGGGTAAAAAACTGCATACAGTCCTGGATGGAGGATGCTGAGCCTTGTAGTCCCATGCATGACAAGTAACAGTGTGGATTTTGGCTAAGTTCACACACTGCGTCGTTTTATTTAAGCGGTGTTTTTGTGCGTTTTTTTGCGTCAAAAAAACCCCAAAAAACCATACGTGGCAAACAACAGACGCGTTTTTACCGGGTTTTGGTGCGTTTTTTGCTCTGTGTTTTTATGCTTTTTTTTATCAGAGAAAGATTGTTGAAAGAAAAAAAAAATAAAAAAGGTCTGAAGTAATTTCCTTCTTCAATATGTTCTTCATTCTCCACTAGTGTATGCAGGAGAGCATACAGCTGCAGAACTACAAGGCTCAGCATACTCCATCCAATAGTGTATGCAGGAGAGCAGACAGCAGCTGCAGAACTACAAGGCTCAGCATGCTCCATCCAGGACTGTATGCTGGAGGGAGAGGCAGGGGGAGCAGAACTACAAGGCTCAGCATCCTCCATTCACTAGTGTATGCATGAGAGCAGACAGCAGCTGCAGAACTACAAGGCTCAGCATCCTCCATTCACTAGTGTATACAGGAGAGCAGACAGCAGCTGCAGAACTACAAGGCTCAGCATACTCCATCCCGGACTGTATGCAGTTTTTTGCCAAAAAAGAAAAAAAAAAATGACGTGGGCTTCGCCATATTTTTGTATGCTAGCCGGGTACAGCAGGCAGGTACGGGCTGCCCCCAACCCCCAGCTGCCTATTTGTACCCAGCTGGGAACCAAAAATATAGAGAAGCCCTTTTTTTTTTTTTTTTTTTTTAATTATTTCATGAATTTCATGAAATAATAAATAAAAAAATTACGTGAGCTTCGCCTAATTTTGGTGTCCAGCCGGGTACAACTAGGCAGCTGGGGATTGGAATCCACAGTGCAGGGTGCCCATGCTTTCTGGGCACCCCCCACTGCGAATTGCAGTCCGCAGCCACCCCAGAAAATGGCGCTTTCATAGAAGCGCCATCTTCTGGCGCTGTATCCAACTCTTCCAGCTGCCCTGATGCCGGGTGGCTAGCCAGGTAATAATGGAGTTAGGGCTAGCTGTATATTATCAGCTAGCCCTAAGCCCGAAATTCATGGTGTCACGCCAATATTAGACATGGCCACCATGATTTTCTAGTAATGATAAAAAAAAAAAAAATAATACACAACACACAGAAAAATATTTTTATTAGAAATAAAACACAACACAATTAGTGACTCCATCTTTATTGAAATAAACCCCCCTCCGCAGTAATCCTGGGTTAGGGTCCCGCGCCGTCCAATCCGGATCCAATATCATCTGATCATTGGGGGGAAAAAAAAATGGGTGAACCACCCCTTTAATGCAGAACTAAAAGTCCCCCATTGATTGTGAGAGCAGCCCCTCACTTCCACCTGTGACGTCATTGCCCCAGCAGAGAGGCGCGCGCGCACACACACACATATTATACGCGCACACACACTATACACACACACTATACACACACACACACTATACACACACACTATACACACACACATACACACACACTATACACACACACACACACACACACACACACACACTATACACACACACTATACACACACACACACACACACTATACACACACACACTATACACACACACACACTATACACACACACACACACTATACACACACACACTATACACACACACACACACACTATACACACACACACACTATACACACACACACACTATACACACACACACACTATACACACACACACACTATA
The DNA here is from genome assembly GCF_048569485.1 of Anomaloglossus baeobatrachus. Taxonomy (NCBI): domain Eukaryota; kingdom Metazoa; phylum Chordata; class Amphibia; order Anura; family Aromobatidae; genus Anomaloglossus; species Anomaloglossus baeobatrachus. The sequence continues at coordinate 92,548,343 of NC_134359.1, read as the reverse complement.
CACACACACACACACACTATACACACACACACACACACTATACACACACACACACACACACTATACACACACACACACACTATACACACACACACACACACACTATACACACACACACACACTATACACACACACACACACACACTATACACACACACACACACTATACACACACACACACACTATACACACACACACTATACACACACACACACACACTATACACACACACACTATACACACACACACTATACACACACACACACACACACACTATACACACACTATACACACACACTATACACACACACACACACACTATACACACACACACTATACACACACACACTATACACACACACACTATACACACACACACACACTATACACACACACACACACACTATACACACACACACACACTATACACACACTATACACACACACACACACACACACACTATACACACACACACACACACTATACACACACACACACACACACACACTATACACACACACACACACACACACTATACACACACACACACTATACACACACACACACACACTATACACACACTATACACACACACTATACACACACTATACACACACACACTATACACACACTATACACACACACACTATACACACACACACACTATACACACACACACACTATACACACACACACTATACACACACACACAACCACTATACACACACTATACACTACACACACACTCACACACTATACACACATACACGCGTGCGCGCACACACATTATACACGCGTGCACGCACACACATTATACACGCGTGCGCGCACACACATTATACACGCGTGCGCGCACACACATTATACACGCGTGCGCGCACACACATTATACACGCGTGCGCGCACACACATTATACACGCGTGCGCGCACACACATTATACACGCGTGCGCGCACACACATTATACACGCGTGCGCGCACACACATTATACACGCGTGCGCGCACACACATTATACACGCGTGCGCGCACACACATTATACACGCGTGCGCGCACACATTATACACGCGCGCTGCGCGCGCACACACTATACACGCGCGCGCGCACACACATTATACACGCGCGCACACACATTATACACGCGTACGCGCATACACACATTATACACACACACAGCTGTGAGTGCTTTCCTGCAGTGACCTGGAACTCAGAAGGTGAGCCCAGGTCAACGCAGGGGCGCGCACACACAGCAGTGTGGGTGTGTGTATATATATATATAGTGTGTGTATGTGTGTGTATAATGTGTGCGTGCCTGCTGGGGCAATGACATCACAGGTGCTAGTAATTTCATTCACCTGACCCCGTGAAGACAGTGCCGCCCGATATCACTACCGTGACCGGGTCTCGCAGCACTGCCGTCACGGGGTCATGTGAGTCCATTGTGAACTTACCTCACCTGACCCCCGATGTCGCTGGCAGGCTGCTGTCCTGGCCCGGTGTCCTGAGGCGGCACGTCATCATAGCTACAGCTGATCGCGTCCTCCGATCAGCTGTTCTGCAGACACCAAGCTGTGTAATGCGGGCTTCAGAAACATGGCGCCGGAGATAAGCGCTATGCGCTGAGGCCCACTCCGGCGCCATGTTTCTGAAGATTAGCATTTTACATTCAGCCGGAGGGAGGGAGGAACAGGCAGCGCGGGGGGGCGGGGAACACGTGCATAACCCGCCCGGACATCAGGAGAGGGGGAGGAACAGGCTGGTGGGGGGGCGGGGAACTCCTGCATAACACGCCCGGATATTAACACAGAGGTGCACACGTCAATCAAAAAGTGCACGAAATTTCAAACTTTATAAAGATGAATTTCACTGCCTAAACACCCGAGCTGCCCCCTGATGGTATGTACACACTGTGCATGATAGTGCCAGCACTGCACTGGCTGCAGCTTATACACGAAAATCCTGATGATTGGTTCCCTTTAAGTAGGTCATTGAGCAGACCTAGGCAATGTAAGGACATCGGGCTACTTGCAAAGCCTAACGTGGAGCACAAGAAAGTTCAGCGGCCGGGGCAGAGGGAGCAGAGCCTAGATTCGGGACAGCTGTGTAACATTTACGTAAAATTAAAGGGAGTCTGTCACCCGGTTTTTGCTCCCAGATCTGTGAGTAGCATAATGTAGAGACAGAGACCCTGATTACAGCGATGTGTCACTTACTGAGCTGTTTGCTGTCATATTGATAAAATCAATATTTTCTCTGCTGCAGATCTAGCACTTATATAGGAGTTGAAGAATATGGTAGCATGTCAAGTAGTCCTCTAGTGATAATCTGCTGCTGATTAAACAGTGATTTTATCAAAACTACACTAAGCAGCCCAGTACATGACACACCGCTGGAATCACGATCTTTGCCCCTACATTATGCTGCTCTCAGATTAGGTAGCAAAAACCTGGTGACAGATTCCCTTTAAGAGTAAATTGTATCTCAGGAGTGGAGAAAACACAGGAATAAAAGAAAAAAAGAAAAACAAAAACATATTGGATTCATGGGAACAGTGACGTTTACATAGATTTTTTAAAAAAAGTACATGTTGCAGATTATTTCTTCATCATGTAGATATATGGCAATACTGCCGCACTGTAATACTCGATGGACCTATGTAGACTAGTTCTTATAAGTCTGTGATAGAAGCCATTGCCTTGTTTTCCTGTCTTTTCACACCACATATGCATAAGCTCAGAGATATGTAAATATTCGGGTCTCTAGGTGCCTCCGAGCAATGTCCCTGCAGGAAGAAGAAGAAAGGCGCAGAAGAGGCGCACACTTCGCACCTCGTCTTTTGTATGCAGACAACACTGCACGGTAATTCCCCAATGATGGGACGCAGTACACAGTATGGCATTTTGCAAGCCGCAGAAAGCCCACAAGCCAGCGGAGCTGTGACAAGGTCATACTACCCTGCAATCCTCCACTTCAAAGCCTGCGCCTCAAGGTTTCCATCTCATTGTTGTGTAGCTGCAATTTAGACATGAACTTTCCCCCCTGCCGGATTCCTGTATCCTTCAAGCAGAAGCTAGACCAAATTTCTCGATAAGAAGTTAGGCGGCTTTCACACATACGTTTTTTGCAGTGCGGCACAATCCGGCTCAAAAACCTATGCAACGGATGCGGCGAAAAAAACGGATCCGTTGCAGAAGTTTTTCCATGCGGCCCTTCCATTTTTTGACGGATGCCGCTTGATACTGAGCACGCGCAGTTAAAAAAAAACGCATCCGGCGGGCATTGTAAATCGCGCCGCATCCGGCGCGATCCGGTTTTTTCGCCGCAGACAAAAACGTTCACTTGAACGTTTGATCCGGCCGCCGCATCGGCTAAATATGCCACATCCGGCAAAAAAGGAACGCAACGCAATGCCATGCGGCACAATCCGGCACTAATAAAAGTCTATGTGGAAAAAACGCATCCGGCGGAAAAAAAAACCCAGATGCATTTTTTCTGAAAAGCGCCGGATTGTGCCGCACAGCAAAAACCTGATGTGTGAAAGCAGCCTTCGCTGTTAACTTTCTGTGTACCGGGCTCCTCGGCAATGTACTTGTCCCATCAAGACTAACTCAAATTAGCCCATAGTGGGTGTTTGAGTGGGTGAGAGAATTCCCGATCAGTTCGCCTCCCTCTCGGTGCTGCCCAGCATTACGGAGCAGACATGACACCATTGTGCTGCGAGGACCACAGATGGGGCATTAGCCTGATGGAGCAGTGATTAAGTTATGGGCTTGCCTCCGCACAGCTGCGCCTGCCAGGCAAGAAGTCCAGATTAATAGCTTAGAAGAAGAAACAAATGTAATTATGTCGTCTAAGCAGGTCTGAGGGGTGGGCTAATCAAGATCAAGTTTGGGAAATCAGTGGAACCCAAAGTGACAAAGGCGGCAGATTAGAAGTAGACGGTGACAGGAGAAGGGCCTCCTCTTCAGCACAGGCAGATTACGCCTTCCTGGTCTCAGCAGGTAGTGATCTCTGAAGTCAAAAATGATTAGATCTAAAGACTATAACCGAGCAAACAGAACATCCCCCAAATAGAATTAGCCAATTACATAGTAGGATTTATGGACTTATCAGCATCAGATACGCACGCAAGAAGAGACGCATATTAAAATTAGGCGATAAAATCTGTCAACCCCGAAATAAACTCAAAATGTACAAAACTGCACCCGCAGCACAACGTACCGACAACCTGCCCCCCCTCCTGTAACCCAAGGTCCCTATAGAAGTGTGCACTACACACAAATGGCCTCACCGATCTCCTCCCCCACCAGTTAAGGTCGCTTTATACACTACAATTTATCTGATATGTTGTTGGGGTCACAGTTTCCGTGACGCACTTCTGTCATCGTTAGCGACATCGTTGTGTGTGACACCTACGTGCGACTCCGAACGGTCGCAAGTAGGGTGAAAATCGTGGATCGTTGACACGTCGTTCAGTTTCAAAATATTGTTCGTCGTTTGGAACGCAGCAGACATATTGCTACGTTTGACACCCTGCCAACGACGAACATCCACACGACCGCCTTGGTCAAACAATATATCGCTGAACGATGTAGCGTCGTTTGTGAGATGTGTACATGTGACCGCTACAAAACGACCTATGTGCGATTTTGGCAAATCGTAACAACGATCTGGGTGTGTCACTTCGCTAACAAGATCACTAGCGATATCGTTGTGTGTAAAGCAGCCTTTAGTCATTGCAATATATAGTAAATTTACTAAAAATCAAATATAAGCATGTGTGTAAAGCACAGCGTCGTGTGTTCATGAGAAACACATTCTACATTCTCACAAGATTTCTCTTCTGCAGGCTCTAATTTCAGTTGTCTCTGAGCTAGTGGGTGGAGACTATCTTCTATGATGCCTCCCATCCAAAATACAGTGACAAGCAAAAGGGTAACAATGTTTTGAACTTTTGACTTTCAGGCTCCATATCTCACCATCCACTACTTCTTTGAGAGTGAGACCACCTTCATTTTATAGACAATCATCTTGGCTATCTCACACATAAATTTAACTTGCAACTAATTAGTATATGATTAGTTATGCAGATTCTTGTCATGTCACTGCATTGTGAAAATTTGCCTGTTTCTGAGCCAGGAACGGCAGCCACGTGACCACAATTGTGCACTGTGTGTGTGTTTTCGGCCAGAACCGACTAGTGGGTGCAGCCGCACTCAATAAAAAAAAAAGTGTATGGAACAAGGTCGCGCCCACTAGACGGCCGCAATGACTAGTCAGACTTGCCCACTCCATACACTTGTATTGAGTGAGGCTGTGCCCACTAGGCAGGTTCTGTTCGGAAACCATGCATTGCACACAACTGAGACCACGTCACCACTGTTCCAGACACAGAAACCGGTGAATCCTCGCAGCACACAGTGTGTGCGCTGGAGGCATTCATGAGTCTGCAGTCACATAGGTGACACTTAGTGACTACAGACTTATAATTTTACACCGGACAATCCCTTTAAGCACAGAAGATTTTCTTTACAAAAATAAAAAGGCGCAGCATCATTTACGCAATGTAGGAACATGGTCAACAGACCCCATTACACACCAGATCGTACGGCTTGTGGCTTCGTCGCCAGCCTTTCCCATACACAGCAGTGCATGTTTGACCGAGAGACCCTGCGTTCTCTATGAGAGCTGCTTCCAGACGTCTTGGGCACCAGGTTGTCGCAAAAAGATCGTCAGTCCGAAATCGGACAAGTTGGATGCTTATTTCCCCTAAGTCTATGTGCGCACGTTGCGTACAGTCACTGCAGAAATTTCTGCAGCGATCTGATGAGCACATGTGCGCTTTAAATCGCTGCAGAAATGTCCGTAGTGAAGCCGATTCCATGCGCTCTGCCTGCAGCTCCTGCCATAGACAGAGCAGGAGCTGCCGGCAAAGCGCAGGAAAGAAGTGACATGTCACTTATTTTTACGCAGCGCTTCGGCAGTAGCCGAAGCGCTGCGCTCTTAAACGCCACATGCGCACGGCCCCTGCACAATCTCCATAGACTGTGCAGGGTACGCAGGACGCATGCAGTTACGCTGCGCTACAAAGCACAGCGTAACTGCATGTATTTACGCAACGTGCGCACATAGCCTAACAGTCACCTACCGGTAGCCCCCGTACACATTAGGCTAGGTTCACATTTCCGTTGCTTTGCATCAGTCACATGCGTTGCTTAACGCATGTGACTGATGCATTGTACAACGGATGACAAAGAACAGAATTCATTGTCGGACTCCGTTGTGTTTGGGGGGCGGAGTTCGAGGTGGGTGGAGCCGAGCGGGGCCGTGGCGCTGAGGACATCAGTGCCGCGAGGACTGCAGGGCTGGGGACAGGTGAGTGAGCGAGCGAGCGCGCGTGCGTGTGTGTGTGTGTGTGTGTGTACACATGCCGAGTGCGGGAGGGGGCGGAGCCGAGCGGGGGAAGTGTCAGCCTCCCTGCACACGTATCCAGGGTAAATATCGGGTAACTAAAAGCAAAGCAGTTTCCTTGGTTACCCGATATTTACACTGGTTACCAGCGTACACCGCTTAGCGCTGGCTCCCTGCACACATAACCAGTGTAAATATCGGGTAACTAACCAAAGCGCATTGCTTGGTAACCCGATGTGTATCCTGGTTACGGGTGCAGGGAGCATGCACAGAGAAATCCCACGGATTGCGCTGCTCAAAAAACGTTACAGGCTGCGTTCCTTCCGCCCGGCGGTCAGTCATTCCACGACTGATCAGTCGGACGGAAGGTGCAACGCAGCATCATCAGTCACAATCCACCGCTCATACAAGTGTATGGGAACAACGGAATCCGCTAAACGGATTCCGTTGTTTACCAGAGCAGCGGATTGTGACTGATACAATTTAACGGAAGTGTGAACCTAGCCTGAGACGTAATCTGAACCCAGCGATATCGGCCGACAGTACACTGTGTATAAGGGCCTTAGGGTTGGTATTCTGAATACACCATGATAGATGGCACTGCTCAGTGAGCGCACACATGCAGACGGGCGCGCAGCCGTCCTGCGCGGACTCCCGTACTCGCCCTCATGATTGCTTTCTCTGCAGACCGGGGGTCGCTTCCTGTTTACCATCTACCATGAATATTTTCAGTTTTAAATCATCGCTGTGACACTGATCCAGACATTCACACAGAAGCAGGAAGGGAGGCTGGTGACAATATCTCGCATGTTTCTATAATTAGCCTCCTCACAAATGGCCGAATGTGCTCCACGAGAAGCGGAATGAGAACTTTCCATGCTTCTGTCTGATGAACTGTCTATTGAGAAGAATAAAGAGCACATTCAGCCCATTCCTAATCTGTAAATAGCTCGTCTTTCTTCCCGATTGATCTGGACAGAATGGAGTCAGAAAATGAGCATACACATTACAGACACCTGTGCGAACAGCGCACTAACCCGCGATGCCGCGGCATGCACACTACCGGCGGCACATCATGCTGACTCCACAATTATTACCGCTCTGAAGCACTGTATTGTGTTTTAGTGGACAAAGGGTTCAGCATCAATTACACCGTCATTTCCCCGAAATGGATCTGACGGCGGCCTAAAAACAATCAATGCGATTTTATAGGACAATAAATACTGCATTATTGGCACTACCATATACGCATTTATGGTAATTGACAACGGTATTATAATATGCACCACTAGTGCTTACCGGAACAAGAATGGAAAAATAGACAAAAGCTTTTAATGCCATGTGGGGAAAAAACAATATATGGAAATATTCAGATTACAGTGCTAAACCAAAAGACAGAACTATCCATAACAGAACAATCAGTTCCATCCTGGATGAGACTAGGGAATGTGTACTGGTGGGTTACATCTTACAATTTACTATGGTATATGGATGCAGAAATTCAGAGTATCACACGCAGATGGAATTGGTCATAAAAACAAATAAAAAATAATAATGAAGGGGATAAAAACAAAAAATAATAAAGAAGGCTAGTTCTAAAACAAGGCCTAATGAAAGACGCATATAATAATATATAATAATATATATAAAATACCTTTGCAGGTGTGCTTTTATATATATATATATATATATATATATATATATATATATATATATATATATATATATATATATATATACATATATATATATACACACACACATAATATACTCTTTTCTGTAGTTCTGCACAGTTTTCCTAATTAGTGAGGGTATGCCCCACTGAACAGCCGGCCTTGTGTGAAGACACCACGGTAATGTCTTACACAAGTTGGATCTTAATGGAGGGACAAGACCATGTACACAATAGTGTAATTCGGAGCTTGTGGGACCCAAAGCAAAATCTCCAACAGGGCTCCCATTTATCATGGGTCTGTTATCATATGGGCCAAAGGATCATTTTTTGCCCATCTCCCAGCCTAGAGGGACGCGATGTGATTGCAACCCCTGCACCCACTATATCAGTGATCCCCAACCTTTCTTACCTCAAGAGCCAGACATCCCCCAAGCAATGACATCCAGATCATGCCTCCCCTACAGTAGTAACAACCAGAGCTCCCATTACTGGTATATCGACAGCCCAAACTTCCCCACACAAACCAAAGAAAGGCAGTATACGCGAACCTAGGGGTTCTCATGTTACAATCACTGCCATTCCGTATTCTTGCATTCAGCACTCCCACCACGCCATTGCAGATGGCTTCACGCATCCCCTCTATCTGGCACTTATCCTATGTCAGGCTTAGCACTTAATTCATTGATCTCTTATCCCCCCAATACAGTGTATGTGCATCCAGATCTGATCTTCTATGTGGCGTTAATCACAAAAGTCACCATCTGGAGACCCACTCTTCATAGCCGAATGCCAGACATAGTGCTAATGCACCAAGATGGCAGGCAGCCACGAGCCACACAACATGGGCCCCCAAGCTAAGGGTTGGGGCTTCCTGCACTATAGTTAGACCCTTGCACAGTTACCACTCAGCAATTACGTAAAATACACGGTATACAGGAAACTAACACCGCTGCAATGGATGGAAGTGAATGACGTGTCTGGTCACATGCCATCTGATGTGTCCACCATGTGGGCTGGGCTTTCAATAATTAAGAAAACTGCAAATCTGAAGAAAACGTATACTAGTAAGTTGCATATATTCCTATACAGCAGTGGACCCCAACCTGTGGAAGGGAGCCACAAGTGGCTCGCAGGCCCATAATGTGTGACTGCATAACCACCATAGCAAGCAGCTATGAAGAGCAGGTCTACAGATGGTGACTTTCTGAGTAGCCCCACACAGAAGAGTAGATCTAAATTGGGGTAAGGTAGGAACACCTGGATATTGGTACCTTGCCCAATGTGATTTCTGAGGAAAATCTTTGTCGTTATACCTGGAATGGGGGCTCTGGGTGATACTATTAGGCGGTGGCCGGATGTGGCTCGTGACCCCCTTTCAGAGCTGAATGTGGCTCTCAAGTTTAGGAAGGCTGGGGACCTCTGATATACAATATACTGTACATGTTGAACATTACTCCTTAAATTTTAACGAGAGGTGATTCAATAAATTTGCAGGATTGCACCGGCGGACAAAAGGCTGTTCTCGTAAAATGATGTGACTTGGTATATTGAGGAGCTGCAGCTGACGAGCGGCCGCTCATTGGCTGCACTCTGCACGAGACACAAGAAGCCATGTCTGGGGAGAGCGACACAGACATCGCTGGGATGGCGACACTGTGAACAGGTGTACACTGTTTTTATTTTAATTGGGGACCTGAATCTATGAAGCTGGGGTTGTCCTTTAGTGGTCAGCCCCTTAAAAGGGAACCTCTCACCAGATTTGGCGACTATAAGCTGTGGTAACAACCACTGAGCTCTTGCATACAGAATACCAGAATGCTGTATATGGGAGCCCAGGCCGCTATGTAGAATGTAAAAAACACTTTTACAATACTCACCTATGGGGCTAGTCCTGTCCGATGGGTGTCGCTGCTCTCCAGTTTAGCGCCTCCTCTCTGCGGAGATCGCCGTCCTCCTTCTTCTGAGGCCATGTGTATGACGCGTTTATGCCATGCACACTTGCCGGCATTGAGGTCTTGCACAGGCGCACTTTGATCTGCCCTGATCAGAACAGAACAAAACATTGCAGTGCGTATGCGCGAGTGGTCTAACCTTTCCTCGCGCGTGCGCAGGGCAAATCAAACTGCGCCTGTGCAGGACCGCAATGTCAGCCTGTGTGGATGATGTGGACACGTCATTCACACTGGGCTGTGTAGTAGGAGGACGGCGATCGCAACAGAGAGGAGGCGCCGGACCGGAGAGAGGAGGCGCCGGACCGGAGAGGGGGAGGCGCCGGACCGGAGAGGGGGAGGCGCCGGACCGGAGAGGAGGAGGCGCCGGACCGGAGAGGAGGAGGCGCCGGACCGGAGAGGAGGAGGCGCCGGACCGGAGAGGAGGAGGCGCCGGACCGGAGAGGAGGAGGCGCCGGACCGGAGAGGAGGAGGCGCCGGACCAGAGAGAGGAGGCGCCGGACCAGAGAGAGGAGGCGCCGGACCAGAGAGAGGAGGCGCCGGACCAGAGAAAGGAGGCGCCGGACCAGAGAAAGGAGGCGCCGGACCAGAGAAAGGAGGCGCCGGACCAGAGAAAGGAGGCGCCGGACCAGAGAAAGGAGGCGCCGGACCGGAGAGAGGAGGCGCCGGACCGGAGAGAGGAGGCGCCGGACCGGAGAGAGGAGGCGCCGGACCGGAGAGAGGAGGCGCCGGACCGGAGAGAGGAGGCGCCGGACCGGAGAGAGGAGGCGCCGGACCGGAGAGAGGAGGCGCTGGACCGGACCACCCCCTGGGGGAGTATAATAAAGGTGTTTTTTACAGAGCGGCCTGGGCTCTTATATACATTGTACTGGAATGCTGTATATACAGGCTCACTGGTGGTGGCCACAGCTTATAGGGGACAAATATGGTGACAGGTTCCCTTTAATACAGCTTGTCATTTCATAAGTAATGTTGCCCTTTCTCATTATTGAATGCTGTAGGGTTACTTGATCCATTCTTCCTGCCATATATCTCATTTAAAAAAAAGAGAAAAAAAAACAGAGGACCGCATAGGATGCCACCGTGTGAATTTCTTATACATGTTGCATAATTTGTCTCCATGTATTGCTGCTGAATATTAAGCATTTCATTACCTGTGTGCACTCCATCATCTACGTGTCGAGTGCGGCTTTTTTTGTCCCCTGTGAGATCCGTACCGGAATATCTCTAAGCTCAAGGCTAAGCAGCATTATTCAGAGGCAACACAGATGGCATTGTTCAATTCAAACACATCTGAGCGCAGAGACCACCATGTTATCCACTGCCTGTTGGCAGCAGAATAGGGAAGGAAGGAAGGGAAGACCAAAAATCAAAATGAGGAAACCTGGTGTATGTTTCAGTGGCGCACAGCTGGTCGCCTCCGCAGCTAACGACGGTTCAACAAACGGCAATTGTCACCGGCACACATACAAGAGCACCATACAAGCGGCAGACAGAAAGAGGACACGGAGGAAAGAGAGAACCTGTCACCAAGACATGAAAAGGAAGTTATTAGAATCACGCATTAGATCCCCGTCAATCAGGAACAGCATCAATGCCGCATGGATGAGACGACGGATGAAAAGAAGTCACTTAGTCTATCTCTGAGAACTGATGGAGGATACCCAATGTGAACAGTGACACCTGAAGACGGATTCAGAGGAAAGGAGGAAAGAGCTTAACAATAAAGAAGTGCTGCCAAAACGTTATAATGTACATATACCACTATATACTAGCACTCTATTTATGAAGGTGTTGGGATTTGGGACAGCTTTTCACCAGGCACATCTGTAGCTGGAAGAATTTCAGGAAATTTACTCTAAAGTGCAAAATAGTTAAAAGCAAGGCTGTGAAGCCGGTCAGTCAATCTACAACTATCCTCAAGCTCCAACTCCTTCCTAGGTTGCATTAACAGACATTATTCAAGGGAATCCGTCACCAGGATTTTGCTCATAGTCTTAGAGCAGTATGATTTAGGGGCAGAGAGCTGGATTCCAATTATGCATTTCTTACTGGACTGCTTGGTGCAGTTTTGAAACAATTGCTGTTTTCTCTGCTGCAGATGTAGTGGTGCTATGAATGCTGAGCTGTGTATAACCCCACCCACACCACTGATTGGCAGCTTCCTGTGTACATTTTTCAGTGGTTGAGGCGGGGTTACACAGACTAGTTTGACTGGCTTGCATGAAAGACTTAAGGGTGCTTTACACACTGCGACATCGCTAGTGATAGCACCCGGCCACGTCGCTGTTTCGTTATTGAGTGATCGCTGCTGTAGCGAACAATATCGCTACGGCAGCGTCATACGCACATACCTGCTTAGCGACGACGCTGGAGACACCGAACAATCTCTCCTTTAAGGGGGAGGTTCGTTTGGCGTCACAGCGGCGTGACTAAGCGGCCGTCCAATAGCAGAGGAGGGGCGGAGATGAGCGGCCAGAACATGCCGCCCACCTCCTTCCTTCCTCATTGCCGGAAGACGCAGGTAAGGAGATGTTAGTCGTTCCTGCGGTGCCACATGTAGCGATGTGTGGTGCCGCAGGGACGACAAACAACCAGCGGCATGCACCACCAACTATATTATGAAAAGGAGCGACGTGTCAACGATTTTTGATGTTTTGCGATGTGTGTCACACGCTGCGATGTCGCTAACGAAGCCGGATGTGCGTGATGTGCGTCACTAACGACGTGACCCCGACGATATATCGTTAGCGATGTCTCAGCGTGTAAAGCACCCTTTAGTCCTCTAGTAAGACTCCTGCTGATAAAACACTGATTGTATTGAAACTATTGAAACTACAGCACACAGCTTAATAAAAGACACATCCAAGAAATCAGTGTCTCTCCTCCAACATTATGTTGATTTCAGATCAAATAGGAAAAGACCGCTGACTGATTCCCTTAAAAAGGGGTTTTCCAATGAAAACAAGTTGTTAACTATCCACAGGACGGATGCCTGATTGCCGCTCCATTCATTCTCTATGGGACTGCTGGAAAAATTGGAATATATTGCTCGACAGCCCCATAGGAAATGAATGGTGCACAGGTTGAGTATGCATCACAACTCTGTTTTAACTGACATTAAAGGGAACCTGCCAGGTCCCCTCTTCCCTCACAACACAGCAGCATTGGTACCTATATGGACAAATTCCCTCCCCAATCAGCCCTTTATAACGTTATTCATTAAAATCAAGGTTTAAAGACAAAAAAAAAAAAACCAGATTTATACAAGCGATGTTCCTATGTTAATTAGTGCCTTGACTAGTTTAAGGGCCATTAGTTCCCCGGACTAATCGGCCCTCTTTCCATGTTATCATGCACCTGTGCGCATGATAACATGAGTTCCACAAGTTGGCGTCACATCCAGCTACTGGAAATCTTGAGCATGCGAGGGGCTCATTTCGGCAGCGTCAATGCTCCTAAGAAGCCAGGTGTACACGCCCCGGCTTCAGAGAGGTGCACTGTGTATGCTTCCTGGCTTCAGAGAGGTGCACTGCACATGAAGCATACACCCGACTTCTGAGGCGCACTGACACTGCCGAAATGAGCCGCACGCATGCGCAAGATTTCCAGGGAGTGATACCATGGAAAGAGGGCTGACTAGTCTGTGGAAACAACGCCCCTTCAACTAGTCAAGGCCCTAATTAGCATAGGGACAACACACTTTATAAATGCTATTTTTAAACATTGATTTTAGCAAATAACATTATGCAGGGCTGATTAGCCAAGGAATGTTGACATACAGGTATAAAGGCTGCTGGGCATAGGGGACTTGACCAGTTCCCTTTAAAGTTTCCCATTTTGCCAATCGGTGCAGGTCAATCAATCAACAAATTATCACCTATGGATAAGTAATAATGAATAATGGGGTCATTTTTATGTATAATTAGGGGCCTTGACCTTTCTAAATTTCTATAACACATACCAAATTATACAACATTATTATTAATTAGCATAGATTTTACACATATATATATATATATATATATATATATATATATATATATATATATATATATATATATACACACAAATACACAATGTAAATATATATTTTTTTTATTATTTATTTATTTTTTAACTTGGAGATTGGTTTGATTCCACAAAAAACTAGCTCCCTCTTCAAAACTACAATTCCACAGCCCTGGTTCTCAAGACAGCTGACTGTACAATACACATCATCATGGAGGGTCGGAGAAGAGGGCAGCGTGACTCCGGTCCATTGTGTAGACAGGTTATCCCTGGTGGACAAATACATCCATAAAGATAAAGGATGAGATGACTTCGCTTGCGCGGCAGTAACAAGCAAAATATTCTGTCTGCATTGCTGACTTTAAAGAAAACCCATCGCCACTTCCAATATGTCTAAGTACATACAGTACTTGTATTGCCTCATGAAATAAAAATTCTGGAGCATCTTTTAATATAATTCTAAATTGTGCTGTTCCTCTGTTATTCCTCCTGGAAATGTAGGAATAAATGGACAACGGGGTGTTACCGGTTGGAGGTGTGTCTGTGCTCGCTGACTGTATTTAGTCACTGCTACCAATATAAAATATTAGGAGTAACAGAGACAGCACAATGAATGATTCTCAGAATATATGTTATTGTGAAGATTAATATTTATGGAACACACAGGTCAGGAGTGCTGACAGGTCCTCTTTAAAGGGATTTATTTGTTTTTTTATTATTTTAACTCTACCTGGAATTTCACATTATGATTTATGGAAATCTAAGTATTTTGGAAACGTGCCTGAAATTTGTGGACCCCGAACCAATGCAGATGTTACAGCTGAACGCTGCCTAAAAGACTACAGAATAAACGGAACAGATGCAAGTTTTGAGCCTATGAACAAATGCCACCACTTTTAACTGCTCCTGTGCTACATTTTAGGCTATGTGCCCACGCTGCGGATTTTGCCGCGGATTTACCGCGGATTTTCCGAAAATCAGCAGCAGCGGCACTTCCAAGCCATTTCAATGGCATTTTGGAAATGCTGTGTCCATGCTGCGGATTTTTCCGCGGCGGAGTTGCCGCAGATTTGATCCGGAAAAATCTGCAGTATGTCAATTATTGTTGCGGATTTTGGTGCGGATTTTGGGTATAGAATGGGGGGAGAAAAAAAAAATCCGCATCAAAATCCGCGGCAATTTCGCGGTAATCCGCGGCAAATCCACGGCAAAAATAAGGTGCGGATTTGCCGCGAAAGTCGCGGATTTTCATGCAGAAAAATCCACAGGTACATTCTACCGTGGACACATAGCCTTACACAAGGTGTCCATCAGCCCCTGACTACCCTTGTATACCCCCCCCCAAAAAAAAACAAACATTTGATATGCTCCTGAGCTGTATTGAAATGATAATTTTCCTGTCCGATGGGAGTCCTCACTGTGGTGTCTGTGTGGATAACGCGTTCTGTGTCATTCACATAGCGAACCAAGGACTCATGCCTGCGCAGTCGCCTCGCTGACGCACTCTGCTCTGCCCCACTGCAGGCAGAACATAAAACATCACTATGCAAGTGCCGATTGACGTCATCAGAATGGACAAAAATGATGATACCTGTAAAAAACATTGAAGATAATTTGACTATAGGGACGTGTCAAACTAAGGTGTGTCCTATAAAAATAGCATCACAGATGTCTAAATACTTGTAATCCATCTCCCCATTTGAAAGGTGAAAAGTAGTCAATGTGCTGTTTGTTATCATGGTGTTTCTTTGGTATCATGGACCAAAGATAACTAAGGAGAGAGTTGTCTCAGGAGATTAGCAGCAAAGTGGCAAAATGCGAGTGATTCACATGGATAACAGTGACTTCTTTTGTCTGTATTAGCTCCATGTACGAGAGGCTCAGCGCAGTCTATATAAATCATGTTTAACGCAGCAGATTTGAAACTAAATTGAAGTAATAGGAAGGATAGAAATAATAAGGAGATGTCCCCATTGTGATTGCACTGCTGAGCTCCTATCTGAGGTTATATCAATACAACTAACTCGGCTTATCCGAGATATAGCTTCACATTTGATATACTGCCTGCACGTGTAATCCCTAACATCTTTATCCTAAGCAGATATTTCCTACCACAAGGAAGGGAGGGAGGGAGAATCAGATTAAATCAGGAGGCAATAAAAACACTGCGAATGCATCACAAAAATAGGAAAGCAGCCTTCAGAAATAGTAAGAAAGATGGAAAAATGGCAATCATGATATAAATACCGACTAGGAATTGTAGTGGACAAATTATCTAAAAGTACAGAAGGGAAGAAGGTCGGAATAAAGTCCACAGTGACCAAAAACCGCTAATTTACAGTCATAGAGAAAAAATTATATTATGTCATTAATGTCTGATAGATGCCAGAAAATGGGTTCCCAAACTCTTGTCTTTTCTAATGACACAGATGCCGCATAAAATTGAGAAATCAAAGGTGAGGTGGTCACAAATATGTGACATTCGTTCCATTCAATTCTATGGAATTGACTTTTCCATTCACTTTTTCAGCAATTTACATGAAAATTGCTGAAAATTTTGAAATTAAAAATGCTCTTATGTTTTTGCACTTTTTTAGAGCAAAACGTCAATTGACCCATTATGATGTTGCATGCATTTGCTCAAAAATTACTGACTTACAAGTGCACTGGAGCAAGAACATTGACAAAAAATGTAGATACTTTTTAACCCTCTGGTGGGATCAATATCTTTAATAACGAGTTTGGGAATAATGTGCCTGTCAGGCGCAGGCTAGAAAAATACCTATAATATCTAATTTTTGCAATTTCAGTGATCAGAGACCTTCATAGGGATGCAATAAAAGAGACTACACATTATCAGGTGCAAAACAAACCCATTTACTTAACAAAAAAGTAATAACTCTGAAATACACACATTTCAAAACTCCCACCAAATAGCTCGCAGTTATAACACATAACGATTATTAAAAAGAGAAAAAATTGGCAAAAAAAACATAATTTCAAGGCACCTAAAATAATATTAAACATATAATTATTCAGAATTAGATCCTGAAGTTTCCCAAGAATGAAACACATTTGCAGAGCAAAGAGCAAGAGCAACCTTATAAAGTGTGATGTGTTCGGGAAGAATGAGCCTGAGAAGACAGCACAGGTATATCTGCCCTCCTGAAGCTCTGCAGACCAACTGTGGTATCCGGTTTTACACAGCAGGCAGAGCCAGGAGACTACCTGGAGAGAGGGGATTTCCTGAAAATCTGGTGAGGAAGGAGAAATGAAAGTAAAAGAGAAGCGCCTGTCAGGCACATTAATCCCATCGGAGGGTAAAAAAGTATATGGCGGCAGAGTGGCTCAGTGGTTAGCATTGTTGCTTTGCAGCGCTGGGGTCCTGGGTTCAAATCCCACCAAGGACACCATCTGCAAGGAGTTTATGTTCTCCCCATATTTGCGTGGGTTTCCTCTGGGTTCTCCGGTTTTCTCCCACACTCCAAAGACATACAGATAGGGAATTTAGATTGTGAGCCCCAATGGGGACAGTGTTTCAGATGTATGTAAAAGCGCTATGGAATTAATGGTGCTATATAAGTTTATTATTATTAAAGTCACAAATAATGAAGAATCAGCAAACATCTGAATTATAAAATTATGCCTGAAATTGCAAAGTAGAAAATAGATTTCAAAATAGTCACAACATAAAAGAACAAAATTAAAAAAACAGTGGTAAAACAAAAAAAAAAGCTAAATTAATAAATAGGTGCAAATGCAATAATGAAGATGGGGCCATATCTCACAAATGGAGAAGCGCACAAATAAAAGGAATGCCAGAAACAGAAGAAAAGCGGCATTTACACCAGGTAAATAAATTATAAATCAAGTGGAAGGTTTTCCTCAAAAGGGAACTCATCATATCGGCTGACGCTATTAACCTGACTATATAGGGTAATTTGTAGGCAAATAGCATTGGACAAGTTCCTGTCCCCCGTACTGAAAACTTGGTTTCTGGTAGAAAATTAACAGTATTCCTTTTGGGAGCCGCCGGCTTTCAGTTACGCAGATGTAACGGTGCTGCTACAGTCAGCGCTCACAGCTCTGAGTGGCGGCTGTAACCACGCCCTGGCATTGTGATTAACAGCTAACGCCGCACTGATGATCCAGTTTTCAAGGTGCAGGGCATGCTTACAATGGTGACTGTAGTCACATCAGCATGACTGAAAGCTGGCGGCTACCATGTATAATAAAGACAATTTTCTCCTGAGACACCTTCATAATGCCATTAGCCTGCAGATTAACCCCATATCTGCAAATAAATTACATTATCTCACACGATAGGTTACCTTTAAGTCACTAATTTGAGAAAAGGCAGTAGTATTAATATGAAGTCGCCCATGTTAACCGTTAGGTAATCAACAGAGAACGGATAACAAGAACCTAAACTCATAAAAACAGTCCATAGCCTCAGCTTTACAGTTCACTTGCTCACGACTTGGATGATTCTTGCCCTACACAGCATCGATTCAGCCAAAAATATATTAAAAAATGGCAACTACTTGATATATGAGCCAAGTCAGTAGCTGTACTATATAACCTGGAATATCTCACCAGCTGTTGGAAATGATATTACCACATTGTGGAGTATCTATCCATCTCAGCCTACAAAATACAACTATATAAAGACTATGAGGAGTTGGCTATAAAGAAGCTGTCACCACTCCATGATCTGCACCGTCATTGCGGAGATGGAAATCTACAGATTTACTAACCGCGGCCCTCAGAAAACCAGCATGGCTGAAATATTACGTGTAAGAATGTGTAAAAAATAATAAAAGATTCTTAGATCTGGTCAAAAACTACTTAAAGCGGATCAGTCACCAGGTCAAAATCAGCCATTTTTTGCTCTTATTTTATTCCTGCTGCTCGTCTTATTCCATTTTTTATTTTATTTTTTTCAAATCTGCCATAAGAATCCAGAGATGTGGCCTTTTTACTTAGTGCTAATTGTTATGGTCTTTACAAGGGGGTGTGGCTCATAATTCTCTGGGGGTGTGTCTTTCGGCTGCTGTGTATAAATTGTCCAGTTAGCTCCGCCTCTTTGGAATACCAGAACAATTAGCACTGAATAAAAAGGCTTATATCTCTGGAACCGTATGGCACATTAAAAACAACAAACAATGGAATACTCAAGGGAGCAATGGGGCTAAAATAAGAGCAAAAACTACACACATTTGAGGTGGTGACAAATACACTTTAAAGGGAACCTGTCACCAGTTTTATGGCCTATAAGCTGCGGCCACCACCAGTGAGCTCTTATATACAGCATTCTAACATGCTATATATATAAGAGCACAGGCCGCGCTGTAGAACATAAACACAATTTATAATACTCACCTAAACCGGTCGCTCCGGTGCTGGTTGGCCACAGGGGTGGCACTTTTCTCCGGGACCGGCGCATCCTCTTTCGGCCATCTTGATCCTCTGTCTTCTGAAGCTTGTGAGCATGACACATCTACGTCATACACTCGCCGTCGGTCCTGCGCAGGCGCACTACAATACTTTGATCTGCCCTGAGCAGGGCAGATCAAAGTGCGCCTGTGAAGGACCTCAGTGTCGGCAAGTATGTATGACGTAGACGCGTCATGCACACAGGCTTCAGAAGACAGAGGAGCAAGATGGCCGAAAGAGGATGCACCGGTCCCGGAGAAAAGCGCCGCCCCTGTGGAAAGCCAGCACCGGAGTGACCGGTTTAGGTGAGTATTATAAAGTGTTTTTTATGTTCTACAGCGCGGCCTGCGCTCTTATATACAGCATGTTAGAACACTGTATATAAGAGCCCACTGGTGGTGGCCGCACCTTATAGGCCATAAAATTGGTGACAGGTCCACTTTAACCATTATTTATCTACCCATATACCTATATACTAAGCCATGGTATAAAACAAATTATTCTGAAAAATTGCAGTCTAGGAAACCAAACACCTAAATGTCTAAATTTACCATGTGAAAGTCTGGCGTCTCTGCCCAGTGATGTGTTTAGCGTCTAAGAGGCGTAATAAAATGGAAATGTGTAGTATATGCAGAGAGAGGAGGCAGTATGAGGAATGTGTGAGGAGATGGAGAGAACCCAACACCCATTGACCTTCCCGACACCGGGCCAAGAATCCACACAATCCAGTACACAGCAGCACAATGCTGCATTATACCACTCACTAAAGGCCACAAATCCTCACCCAGTGGGTGTAAAGAAATGTCCATGGACCGAGCCCACCAAAACCTTCATAGTAAGCAAAGACAACACAGCCATCACCAGGGACCCCCTTAAAAGCCAATTAAAATGTTTTTTTTGTATCACCAATAGACAGGGTCCCACTGTGGTGGGTCACTAGTGCGCCTCTAGATCTACGGGGCTGATGGAAAGATCTGTACTCTGACACCGTACGTTGACACTCAGACCAAATGCAATTATTTTTTTTTAACAAATGCAGAGGAACGCTCAGAAAGCGAGTCACTTCAATGTCTTACAAAAGCTGTTCTCTTCCGCAATTCCCTAGAGCGGCCCGTTATATGCGCATATATTAGAGAGAGGGTCAGCGCATCCAGATGTGCACAGGGCCTGCCCTTATTGGGGGAACATCCTGCAGGCAGCAACACATCAGCAAGTACAGCAGGTGACACATGTATGGCTTCGGCGCTCCGGCTGTTTAGTGCCCCGCTGTGAACCTTCTATAAAAGACAAGAGATTTGATGAAACATAAAAAAGTAACAAAAACAATAACGTAATGTGGCATTTCATAGACTTTTAACCAACTTTGATGCTTGGGTTTTGCTGTGATTTTATCAAATATTTTGAAAGCATATTTGTGGCAATCATGGAAATAAACTGTGATTTGACTGCACCGTGTGAATATGCTCAGTTTAATGGTTTACAAAGAGAAAAAAAAATCAATGAAAGCAGCACCACCTCACCAGTGTGACAGTGATGCCAACACAATGGTCAACAGCCAAAGCATAACTGGCAGCTCTTAGGCCCCAAAGTTACATTTAGGCCGGGGCCACACGGGGCACTAGTGCGATGCTCGCATGACACTCGGCTCACGCTGGCAGCACAACAGGAGCCGAGTGTCATGCTAGTATCCCTGCGACTGAGGTCCGACTGTGTGACCGGACCTCAGCTGCGGGGGGTGGGCCGGCATGGAGGAGGTGAGGGAGGGATTTCTCTCCCTCTCTCCTCCGTAGCCGGCTATTGCCATTCTCACCCTGCACTCACGGTACACCGGTGTACTGCGAGTGCAGTGCGATTTTTCGCTCACCCTATAGACTTGAATGGGTGCGAGAGAAAAGAGTCTCACATTACAATCGCAGCATACATAGTTACTTATGGTAGGTTGAAAAAAGACATAGGTCCATCTAGTTCAACCTTCCTCCACCAGTTCTACATTTGGTCACCAAGTCATTTATAACCAATTGTTACTTAGGTTGAATCGCATGCTGCGATTGTCTTCTTGGTCTGATTAGGGCTGAGAAAATAATCGCTCATGTGCGCTGACACACAGGCTAATATTGGTCCGAGTGGAATGTGATGGTTTATCGCACTCCACTCGCACCAATTTTCTCGCCGTGTGGCTTAGGACTTATACTGCGTTTCCTGGCACAAATGCCATATACCACAATTTTTAAGCATTTTGGACATTTCTTGAGATCCACATGTTGTGACTTTAGATGCACCAAATTAAGCTAAAATTTTAGAAAATAACTAGTCTAAAGTATGCCCACCTGACAGTGACGCAAGATTAGACAAAAATTGGCTAAAGATGCGTGAAATGTATGATCCAGGGTGAGCCTCTGTGACAATTTTAGTAACTTTGCGCCAATGTCCTTAAAGTAACTTTCTGCAGTCAAAGTATGTGACAACAATTGCAGATTCCTAAGAGTGTGCAATATGTGCACTGTTAGTATTCCCCTCGCCAGCAAGTGGACAGTCACATGACGACTAGAAGAATGTGATTTTCATAGTTACTGTTCTATAGAAGCGGATGAGGATAATAGGTATGTGACTGCAAGTTTTCAAATGGCATACTTGCTGTCACATCACTGTACGCTCAAGCTGGAAATAGAGAAGAATCCTGACAGTGTGCATACTGCAGATTGTCAGGATCCAGCAATCTGCAGTTACACAGAGTGACTGCAGAAATTAAAGGGTACTTTACACGCTGCGACATCGCTAGTGATTGCTAGCGATGTTGCGAGCAATAGCACCCGCCCCCGTTGTTCGTGAGACATTTGGTGATCGCTGCCGTAGCGAACAATATTGCTACGGCAGCGTCACACGCACATACCTGTTCAGCGACGTCGCTGTGACCACCGAACAATCCCTCCTTCAAAGGGGAGGTGCGTTCAGTGTCACAGAGACGTCACTGCGGCGTCACTAAGTGGCCACCCAATAGCAGAGGAGGCGAGGAGATGAGCGGCTGGAACATGCCACTCACCTCCTTCCTTCCTCATTGCCGGTGGATGCAGGTAAGGAAATGTTCGTCGTTCCTGCGTTGTCACACACAGCGATGTGTGACGCCGCAGGAACGACGAACAACTAGCGGCATGCACCACCAACGATATTATGAAAAGGAGCGACGTGTCAACGATCAACGATTTTTTACGTTTTTGCGAACCGTGACCCTGATGATATATCGTTAGCGATGTCGCAGCGTGTAAAGCACCCTTTAGACTAAGCTTAAAAAGAAGACTGAAGCTACAAAGAGTAATTAAAGGAGAGCAAAATATAAATTTCTGCAGTCACAGTATGTGCCATCAGATTGCAGGCTCCTAACAACGTGCAATATGTGCACTGTCAGGATTGCCCTCTCCAGTGAGTGAAGTATGTGATTTTCATACTTGCTGTTCCATAGAAGCAGATAAAGTTAATTGGCATGTGACTGCAAGTTCTCAAATCGCATACTTGCAGTCACGTCAATGCCCCCTCAAGCTGGAAATAGAGGAAAATCCTGACAGTGCACAAACTGCACACTGTCAGGACCTGACAATCTGCAGTTACACAAAGTAACTACAGAAATTTAGAATGAGCCTGAAAAGAAGGCTGGGGCTACAAAGAGGCTTTGGCTGTGACATAGCTCATGTGGTCCGAGATCAATGTAAGCCACTGCTACATCACAGCACAATGCAAGTAAATGGGACAGAGGAAGGTACTACAGCGACCGAGTTGCAAAATGTCCAACTGGTTCTGACTTTTTCTGGTTGCAATGTGACCTCAATCACTTGGATTATGTTGTGGTCAAAGTCATTGTGTTGCCCCGGCCTAAATGAATCGTGTTTGATTGTTCCTTGCAAATTCTAGGTAGGTACAGTAAAATTCCTGTTCATATAATCGAAATACCATGATCCAAAAAGTTCCAAGGTTTTTTAAAAGCATCAACCAAGTTACACACTCATGATAATTCATCTCATTATTTTTTACTTAAACGCAGGCGTCATAAAGCAATCATAAAAAAATGGCCTGCATAATATGGGGTGGCCCAGAAACTGGAGCAGATTATATCCCGGAACACGGCCAGGATCTGGAGGGGGGATAATGAAAAGAAGTTCACTCATCAACTTTAATAAGCCGGTAAAACTGGTCAGAAGACGACCACAAAGACTGTATGCAGCACGCGCAGTCATTGTGTGTTCACGGCAGGGATGACACATATTACTGGAGAAAGGCATGAAGCATCTGTCTGACAGATTATATTATACTGCACAATTTAGGAGAAACTTACAGGAAAAATGAAGACAGAATCCAATGTTCTCTAAAATGATTTCTATTTAACCCCTGGACAGGAAGTGACACATAAAAGTGAGAAGCGGCATGTCCTAGGGCCGGGAGTAGGGCGCGAGTTACAGTAACTCCTCCAGTGCAGTATACAGGACCATATACAGAACTGCTCCAGTGCAATATACAGGACCATATACACAACTGCTCCAGTGCAGTATACAGGATCATATACAGAACTGCTCCACTGCAATATACAGGATCATATACAGAACTGCTCCAGTGCAATATACAGGATCATATACAGAACTGCTCCAGTGCAATATACAGGATCATATACACAACTGCTCCAGTGCAATATACAGGACCATATACACAACTGCTCCAGTGCAGTATACAGGATCATATACAGAACTGCTCCACTGCAATATACAGGATCATATACAGAACTGCTCCAGTGCAATATACAGGATCATATACAGAACTGCTCCAGTGCAATATACAGGATCATATACACAACTGCTCCAGTGCAATATACAGGATCATATACAGAACTGCTCCAGTGCAATATACAGGATCATATACAGAACTGCTCCAGTGCAATATACAGGATCATATACAGAACTGCTCCAGTGCAATATACAGGATCATATACAGAACTGCTCCAGTGCAATATACAGGATCATATACAGAACTGCTCCAGTGCAATATACAGGATCATATACAGAACTGCTCCAGTGCAATATACAGGATCATATACAGAACTGCTCCACTGCAATATACAGGATCATATACAGAACTGCTCCACTGCAATATACAGGATCATATACAGAACTGCTCCACTGCAATATACAGGATCATATACAGAACTGCTCCAGTGCAATATACAGGATCATATACAGAACTGCTCCAGTGCAATATACAGGACCATATACAGAACTGCTCCACTGCAATATACAGGAACATATACAGAACTGCTCCAGTGCAATATACAGGATCATATACAGAACTGCTCCACTGCAATATACAGGATCATATACAGAACTGCTCCAGTGCAGTATACAGGATCATATACACAACTGCTCCAGTGCAGTATACAGGATCATATACAGAACTGCTCCAGTGCAATATACAGGGTCATATACAGAACTGCTCCAGTGCAGTATACAGGATCATATACAGAACTGCTCCAGTGCAATATACAGGGTCATATACAGAACTGCTCCAGTGCAATATACAGGATCATATACAGAACTGCTCCAGTGCAATATACAGGGTCATATACAGAACTGCTCCAGTGCAGTATACAGGATCATATACAGAACTGCTCCACTGCAATATTCAGGATCATATACAGAACTGCTCCAGTGCAATATACAGGATCATATACAGAACTGCTCCACTGCAATATACAGGATCATATACAGAACTGCTCCACTGCAATATACAGGATCATATACAGAACTGCTCCACTGCAATATACAGGATCATATACAGAACTGCTCCACTGCAATATACAGGATCATATACAGAACTGCTCCAGTGCAATATACAGGATCATATACAGAACTGCTCCAGTGCAATATACAGGATCATATACAGAACTGCTCCAGTGCAATATACAGGATCATATACAGAACTGCTCCAGTGCAATATACAGGATCATATACACAACTGCTCCAGTGCAATATACAGGATCATATACAGAACTGCTCCAGTGCAATATACAGGATCATATACAGAACTGCTCCAGTGCAATATACAGGATCATATACAGAACTGCTCCAGTGCAATATACAGGATCATATACAGAACTGCTCCAGTGCAATATACAGGATCATATACAGAACTGCTCCAGTGCAATATACAGGATCATATACAGAACTGCTCCAGTGCAATATACAGGATCATATACAGAACTGCTCCACTGCAATATACAGGATCATATACAGAACTGCTCCACTGCAATATTCAGGATCATATACAGAACTGCTCCAGTGCAATATACAGGATCATATACAGAACTGCTCCAGTGCAATATACAGGATCATATACAGAACTGCTCCAGTGCAATATACAGGACCATATACAGAACTGCTCCACTGCAATATACAGGATCATATACAGAACTGCTCCAGTGCAATATACAGGATCATATACAGAACTGTTCCAGTGCAGTATACAGGACCATATACAGAACTGCTCCAGTGCAATATACAGGATCATATACAGAACTGCTCCACTGCAATATACAGGATCATATACAGAACTGCTCCAGTGCAATATACAGGATCATATACAGAACTGCTCCAGTGCAATATACAGGACCATATACAGAACTGCTCCACTGCAATATACAGGACCATATACAGAACTGCTCCAGTTCAGTATACAGGATCATATACAGAACTGCTCCACTGCAATATACAGGATCATATACAGAACTGCTCCACTGCAATATACAAGATCATATACAGAACTGCTCCACTGCAATATACAGGATCATATACAGAACTGCTCCACTGAAATATACAGGATCATATACAGAACTGCTCCAGTGCAATATACAGGATCATATACAGAACTGCTCCAGTGCAATATACAAGATCATATACAGAACTGCTCCAGTGCAATATACAGGATCATATACAGAACTGCTCCACTGCAATATACAGGATCATATACAGAACTGCTCCAGTGCAATATACAGGACCATATACAGAACTGCTCCACTGCAATATACAGGATCATATACAGAACTGCTCCAGTGCAATATACCAGATCATATACAGAACTGCTCCAGTGCAATATACAGGACCATATACAGAACTGCTCCAGTGCAATATACAGGACCATATACAGAACTCCTCCAGTGCAATATACAGGACCATATACCGAACTGCTCCACTGCAATATACAGGACCATATACAGAACTGCTCCAGTGCAATATACAGGATCATATACAGAACTGCTCCAGTGCAATATGCAGGATCATATACAGAACTGCTCCAGTGCAATCAATATACAGGACCATATACAGAACTCCTCCACTGCAATATACAGGACCATATACAGAACTGCTCCAGTGCAATATACAGGATCATATGCAGAACTGCTCCACTTAAATATACAGGATCATATACAGAACTGCTCCAGTGCAATATACAGGACCATATACAGAACTCCTCCAGTGCAATAAACAGGACCATATACAGAACTGCTCCACTGCAATATACAGGACCATATACAGAATTGCTCCAGTGCAATATACAGGATCATATACAGAACTGCTCCACTGCAATACACAGGATCATATACAGAACTGCTCCACTGCAATATACAGGATCATATACAGAACTGCTCCACTGCAATATACAGGATCATATACAGAACTGCTCCACTGAAATATACAGGATCATATACAGAACTGCTCCAGTGCAATATACAGGATCATATACAGAACTGCTCCAGTGCAATATACAGGATCATATACAGAACTGCTCCAGTGCAATATACAGGATCATATACAGAACTGCTCCAGTGCAATATACCAGATCATATACAGAACTGCTCCAGTGCAATATACCAGATCATATACAGAACTCCTCCACTGCAATATACAGGACCATATACCGAACTGCTCCACTGCAATATACAGGACCATATACAGAACTGCTCCAGTGCAATATACAGGATCATATACAGAACTGCTCCAGTGCAATATACAGGACCATATACAGAACTCCTCCAGTGCAATATACAGGATCATATACAGAACTGCTCCAGTGCAATATACAGGATCATATACAGAACTGCTCCAGTGCAGTATACAGGACCATATACAGAACTCCTCCAGTGCAATATACAGGATCATATACAGAACTGCTCCACTGCAATACACAGGATCATATACAGAACTGCTCCAGTGCAGTATACAGGACCATATACAGAACTGCTCCATTGCAATATACAGGATCATATACAGAACTGCTCCATTGCAATATACAGGATCATATACAGAACTGCTCCACTGCAATACACAGGATCATATACAGAACTGCTCCAGTGCAGTATACAGGATCATATACAGAACTCCTCCATTGCAATATACAGGACCATATACCGAACTGCTCCACTGCAATATACAGGACCATATACAGAACTGCTCCAGTGCAATATACAGGATCATATACAGAACTGCTCCAGTGCAATATACCAGATCATATACAGAACTGCTCCACTGCAATATACAGGACCATATACACAACTGCTCCAGTGCAATATACAGGATCATATACAGAACTGTCCAGTGCAGTATACAGGATCATATACAGAACTCCTCCAGTGCAATATACAGGACCATATACACAACTGCTCCAATGCAATATACAGGATCATATACAGAGCTCCTCCACTGCAATATACAGGACCATATACACAACTGCTCCACTGCAATATACAGGATCATATACAGAACTGCTCCACTGCAATATACAGGATCATATACAGAACTGCTCCACTGCAATATACAGGATCATATACAGAACTGCTCCAGGGCAATATACAGGACCATATACAGAACTCCTCCAGTGCAATAAACAGGACCATATACAGAACTGCTCCACTGCAATATACAGGACCATATACAGAACTGCTCCAGTGCAATATACAGGATCATATACAGGACTGCTCCAGTGCAATATACAGGACCATATACAGAACTGCTCCACTGCAATATACAGGATCATATACAGAACTGCTCCAGTGCAATATACAGGATCATATACAGAACTCCTCCACTGCAATATACAGGATCATATACAGAACTCCTCCACTGCAATATACAGGATCATATACACAATTGCTCCAGTGCAATATACCAGATCATATACAGAACTGCTCCAGTGCAATATACAGGATCATATACAGAACTGCTCCAGTGCAATATACCAGATCATATACAGAACTGCTCCATTGCAATATACAGGATCATATACAATCACCCATTCCCTGTAGACTGTGAGCCCTCGCGGGCAGGGTCCTCTCTCCTCCTGTACCAGTCTGTTATGTACTGTTAATGATTGTTGTACGTATACCCTTTCACTTGTAAAGCGCCATGGAATAAATGGCGCTATAATAATAAATAATAATAATAATAATAATAATAATAATAATAATAATATACAGAACTGCTCCAGTGCAATATACAGGATCATATACAGAACTGCTCCAGTGCAATATACCAGATCATATACAGAACTGCTCCACTGCAATATACAGGACCATATACACAACTGCTCCAGTGCAGTATACAGGACCATATACAGAACTGCTCTAGTGCAGTATACAGGATCATATACAGCCACTCTTCTACCATACAGCTGCTACCATAAGTCTGCCAAGAAGGTGCAGTGGTGAAAAGAACAAGTGAGCCAGACACCGGGCCGGAGAATGATGTGATGTCTGTACAGGACACGGGCGCAGACACTGAACTCTGGAGAGCTCATAAGCCTGATGCAAACTCACTTACTGGTAGATTTCAGCGTTACTGCAATAGTAAAAGTGTGTGTATGTGTGTGTGTGTAAATATATGTATGTGTGTGTGTATGTGTAAATATATGTATGTGTGTATGTGTGTGTGTGTGTGTGTGTGTGTGTGTGTGTGTGTGTGTGTGTATGTGTAAATATATGTATGTGTATGTGTGTGTGTGTGTGTGTGTGTGTGTGTGTGTATATATATATATATATACACACACACATACATACATACATACATACATACACACACACACACACACACACACACACACTACTACTACTACTACTGTATGATATGCTACTCTTTGTCTTAGGCTCATTTGCATTGGAAACACAGTCAGACCCTCAGTTATATTAATTATAAAAAATAGTGAAAAATATATATATATATATACAGAACTGCTCCACTGCAATATACAGGATCATATACAGAACTGCACTGGAGCAGTTCTGTATATGATCCTGTATATTGCACTGGAGCAGTTCTGTATATGGTCCTGTATATTGCACTGGAGCAGTTCTGTATATGATCCTGTATATTCCACTGGAGCAGTTGTGTATATGGTCCTGTATATTGCAGTGGAGGAGTTCTGTATATGATCCTGTATATTGCATTAGAGCAGTTGTGTATCTGGTCCTGTATATTGCAGTGGAAGAGTTCTGTATATGATCCTGTATATTGCATTGGAGCAGTTGTGTATATGGTCCTGTATACTGCACTGGAGCAGTTCTGTATATGATCCTGTATATTGCACTGGAGCAGTTCTGTATATGGTCCTGTATATTGCACTGGAGCAGTTCTGTATATGATCCTGTATATTCCACTGGAGCAGTTCTGTATATGGTCCTGTATATTGCACTGGAGCAGTTCTGTATATGATCCTGTATATTGCACTGGAGCAGTTCTGTATATGGTCCTGTATATTGCACTGGAGCAGTTCTGTATATGATCCTGTATATTGCAGTGGAGCAGTTCTGTATATGATCCTGTATATTGCAGTGGAGCAGTTCTGTATATATATATATGATATTTTTCACTATTTTTTATAATTAATATAACTGAGGGTCTGACTGTGTTTCCAATGCAAATGAGCCTAAGACAAAGAGTAGCATATCATACAGTAAAAATTACTAACACGCCAATTTAAAGGACATCTGCCACCAGGTTTAGTTACAACAGCTAAGAGCAGCGTGATGCACGAGCAGAGACTCAGATTCCAGAGATGTATCACTTCTTGGGCTGCTTGCTGCAGTTTTAAATAAGAACAGGTCTGCTGCAGATCAAGAAGCTCTCTGAATGCTGAGCTCTGCATAACCCCGCCCACAACACTGATTTAGCAGCTTTCTATGTACACTATACATCAGGACATTGCCATAAATCTTGTAAGGCCGGGTTCACATGCATCAGGACATTGCCAGGGATTTTGTAAGGCCGGGTTTATATACATCAGGACATTGCCAGGGATTTTGTAAGGCCGGGTTTACATACATCAGGACATTGCCAGGGATCTTATAAAGCCGGTTTCACATGGATCAGGACATTGCCAGGGATTTTGTAAGTCTGGTTTCACATCTGCACCTCTACCTTCACCATTGGTAAAAGCAGAATATATGTACCTATGATATTAGTACAGTCTCATCAGGGGGTAATAGCGCAAGCCTCGATGTTATCCACATGGCCCTTTGTTCTTAGTGATAAATCCCTCATGGCATCAGCACATTGAGTTTCATTGGTTACTGCGCAGTCAGTCAATGCTTTTTAATTTCTGTAGTTTTCTATATGTCCCTGTGAGGTAAATCCGGAGATATGACGATAAATCATGATATTCAAGTATGTCAGGAAGCCCTCTCCTGGTGTCACCCCCCCTTTCCTTCACACAACTGGTTTAGCAACAAATCCCATGGCCATGTCCTGTGATATGGAAATGAGGTGGTGTGGGAACAATGGACACAGGATGACTCCCTGCCGTCACCCTGTAACAAGAGTTGTATCTCATTAGCAAGGCTATGGAAATAGCCAGACAGAACGACTCCAGTAAAAAATGGTTCATATCTCGCAAGCCATATTTCCGATAAATATGGCAACCATAAAAATGGTGTCTCCGCATGTGGACGATGCCGGCACCCCCTTTTTATGGGAGCAGGATATTGGGAAATGCCCCAGGCGTGATATCAGCCAATGGGGAACTGGCAGACAGGTCATGAGTCCCCTCGTTCTGTAGCTAAATTCATAACTGTCACAATGAGAGCATTGGCGTCTGCCTACGACGCTCCCAGGCAAAGTTATGGCCAATATCCCCTTTGCTGGATAATTCTGATCCATGCAGGGGGAGTGGCAGTGCTTCCCTGTGAGGTCACTAAGGTAGGAGGGGACCTGGATCTGCCCAGGTTGATAACCCTACTTCGGCCATTTTCCAGTGTTCTTCTGCTCGGGGGCCTGGTTGGGAAAGACCTGTGAGGGAGTTCCTGGAAACCTGGTCTACAGCGCCCCCCTGTGGCCAGACGCAACAAGGTAACTGCTGGAACTGTGTATGCCTGTTTGTAACCCATGCTTTGATTGTAACTGTACTCTGACATATGTATATTCTGTAGATTCCCTATTGTATATATTGTAGTTTCTAGTGTGCTTTAGGCTGATTAAATTATATAATTAATCTTGGGCTGTTCTGTTATCTCGATCTTGAATCCCACGTCTGTGTGTTCGGCTAATAGTTACCGTAAATCGGTTGGTGGCAGCGAGTTTGTGCCAAGGATTATTGTGGGGAGGCCAGTGAGATTCGGGGAGATTTTATATATTCCGCCCGCGGAGGTCGGGGGAATATATACCCTACTCTCACCGGGGACCCTTCAATAATCGGCATAAGTAGTATAGCGGCCTCCTTGCTTATTGTCGGGCAATTCCATAATTGGCCTGACTATAAGAGGGGCGCTAGAGAGCGCGTCACGTGCTCTGTCTGTCGGTCGGGAGGTATAAGGGAGGGGTGACCCCCACTTGTTACCCCCCGATTGTGACGTACTGGTAGCCAGCGCGGGGGATTTCGGAGTGACCCCCCCGGTGGTTTGTGACATATTGGTGGCATAGCGGTGGGATCGAGATAATAGTGTGTGTGAGTGTGAGACCCATACTCCCAGACACTAAAGACTGCCTGCAGCAGCTGTGGCTGCTGGGGTCTTCAGACTAGCTCAACACTAGAGTGTCAGAGTGCAGATACTGTAAGGTGTGTGGAGGCATCAGGTGTCAGTTCTGTGTCAGTGACCAAAAGTCTGCAAGAATGGCTGATGGCACCAGGAGCAGAGCTATGCAACTGGCCAATGCTAAGGCAGGAGCCGAAGAGAGGGAGGACGGTGCTGTGGACAGCAATGAGGAGGTTGCCCACGAGTCCTCCAGGAGCTCGACGCCAGAAAACCGTTCTGCCGAGGACATTGCGCAACCTGGCACTGCTGGACAAGATGAGGAGGAGCTCACCCAAGGTTCCTCAACGAGCCAGATGCCAGCCCTCCGCTCTGAAAGGGACAGTGAATCGCCTAGCTCTGCAGCGTGCCGCAGATCACCACGTGCCATTCCACCGAGCCTGGGAGGCTCGGATAGCCTTCTTCAAATGGCTATGGCCCTTCTCCAGGCTGGAGACCAGAAGGGCTACAAGGAACTCCTGGCAGAGCGCAGGGCAGAGCGGCAGGCAGCGCGTGACGCTGAGGCTGCGGAGCGGCACGCAGAGCGTGAGGCTGCGGAGCGAGAGCGGCAGGCAGCGCGTGAAGAGCGAGAGCGAGAGCGAGAGCGACAGGCAGACCGTGACTACCAGCTGCAGCTAGCTCAGCTCCGGCCCTCATCAGCCACACGTGACCTTCGAGACACCAAACTTCCAAAGGTCCGTGTTGAGGACTTCCCAGTGCTGGAGAAGGATGGAGACTTGGACTCTTTCTTGACTGCTTTTGAACGGACTTGCCTGCAGCACCATCTGGACAAGGACCAGTGGGCCAAATACCTGACCCCCCGTTTAAGGGGTAAGGCCCTGGATGTCCTTGGGGACTTGCCTGCTGAGGCAGATCAGGGCTACGACACCATCAAGCGGGCCCTGATCCAACAGTACAACCTCACTCCAGAGTCCTACCGCAAGAAGTTCCGGAGCCTACAGAAGGGACCAAAGGACTCCTGGGCTGACCACCGGCGGGCACTTGCCCGAGCTGCCGACCACTGGACCCAAGGCCTGCAGCTTTCCACCGGACCAGAGATCCTGGACTTGGTCATCACGGAGCAACTCTTGTGGAACTGCCCTGAGGATCTCCGCCAGTTCATCCGAGACCAGAAGCCAAAGGGGTCCACGGCTACAGCTGCCCTGGCCGATGACTACACCAACAATCGGGCTCCGGAAGCCAGGAGAGCAGCCACCAGCAGCACCTGGAGAGGGGGTAAGATGAATTCTGCGACTGCCCCACCTGCCCCTAGACTGCAGGGGGTGTCCCCCTCAACTCCCCTCTCCAGGCCCGTGGCAGAACCAAGACGGTGCCACCAGTGCAACCTACCTGGACACTTCAAGGCCATGTGCCCTCAGCGTCCCAAGGCCCCGGCTCCGTCCCCGTCCCAAGGGCCGCCCAAGGTGTATTGTGTGGGTGGGGGTGGTGGTAGGTCCCTGGACAGCTTCCAACCTGTCACCGTCGGCCGGTCTGTGACCATAGGACTGCGAGACAGCGCCTCGGAGGTGACTCTGGTGCGGCCTGAGATGGTGTCCCCCCAAGACTTGATCCCTGGAAAAACCCTCGCTGTCTCCGGGATTGGAGGCATTGACCCGGCGCTGCCTGTTGCTGACATTTATGTGGACTGGGGCGCAGGGCGAGGGGTGAGGGAGGTGGGGGTAACTGATCGGATCCCTGCAAACGTGCTACTTGGGACAGATTTGGGGCAGATAACCTCCCAGTTTGGGCCCCAACCAAGGGCTGAACCTTCAGCCAGTACTGACATGCCTCCGGACAATGTTAATGTGTTATCTATGAATGATGTAAGGGAGGAGGGAGTGAACTCTGATATTTCTGCTTGCACAGACACCATAGACACACACGCAGCTGCAGCTGTGACAGGGGAGGGGGTCAGAGAAAGGTGTGACAATGCCTCTACAAGTAATCAGCCTGTGAGCTGGGATCTGCTGCCCTCTGCAGGGATAAGCAGAGAGCAGGGTGCTGCAGGGGGAGGACCAGTGTGTGGGGTGGGGGCTACCACAGCAAATGTGGGGTCCCCAGAGATTTCACAGCGGGGTTCTGTTGCTGCAGGAGGGGAACAGGCAGGTGAGATTGGGGCCGGTCCAGGAGCGGAAGTGCTCCCAGGTAAGATCTCGGTGCATGGTTCCCCCACAACCGGGGTGTCAGGAAGCCAGGTAGGTCTGCCTGAACCGGCGACTTGGTCAGGAACGGAGGAGGAGCAGGCACGACCCACGGTCGCAGCGGCTGTGGCCGCTGTCACCCGCAGTGGGAGTGCTGGAAGCCAAGGGGCCTCCCGGAGGTCCGATAGCTCTTCCCCTTCTGACCAAGTGGCAGCCGAGTCAGGTGGAGGCCAGGACACAGGTCCCGGGGTACTGACTGAAGATGTGACAGTCTCGTCGATTCTGGCCACATCTAGTCAGGGGTTTCAGGCAGCGTTAGAAGCTGACGACAGCCTGAAAGCTCTTAAGGAGCAGGCGGCACAGCCTCCCTCGGACTCGGACCCGGAGCGAGTGGTCTGGGACCAAGGACGGCTGTACCGGGCCACGGTCCAGCAGGGTTCACCGGAGGCGTGGCCCAGGGACCGACAGTTGGTGGTACCCTATCCGTTCCGGACGGAGTTGTTGCGGATCGCACATGAGATTCCGATGGCCGGACACCTAGGGATCGCTAAGACCAAGGCCAGGTTAAACCATCATTTCTACTGGCCAAAAATGGGGGCCGACGTGGCTGCCTACTGCCGTTCGTGTGAAACCTGTCAGAGAGTGGGGAAGGCGGGGCCACGCCCCAAAGCCCCACTGGTATCTCTGCCAATCATCGATGAGCCTTTCAGGAGGGTGGCTGTGGATCTGGTCGGCCCGCTGGCCATCCCCAGCAGCTCCGGGAAACGCTTCCTACTGACGGTAGTGGACTATGCCACCCGGTACCCAGAAGCAGTGGCCTTGTCGTCCATTCGGGCTGACAAGGTGGCCACCGCATTGCTGGAGATTTTCTCCCGAGTGGGTTTTCCCCAGGAAATGCTCACTGACCGGGGGACCCAATTCATGTCCCAGCTGATGGAGGCCCTCTGTAAGCAAGTCCAGGTGCGACATCTGGTGGCCAGCCCGTACCATCCACAGACTAATGGCCTGTGCGAGCGGTTCAATGGCACCTTAAAGCAGATGCTTAAGATGTTGGTCGACTCCCATGGGCGTGACTGGGAGCGGTATCTCCCACACCTGTTATTTGCTTACCGGGAGGTTCCACAGGCCTCAACAGGATTCTCACCGCTTGAGCTCCTGTACGGGCGACGTGTGCGGGGCCCCCTGGCTCTGGTGAAAGAGGCTTGGGAAGGGGATTTGGCCACCCCTGGAGTGTCGGTTATCGAGTATGTCATGCGCTTCCGGGACAAAATGCAGGCCTTGACGCAACTGGTACACGACAATATGGCTCAAGCCCAGGCCGATCAGAAGCGTTGGTACGACCAGAACGCTTGTGAGAGGACCTACCAAGTGGGTCAAAAGGTGTGGGTACTGGTCCCCGTACCACAGGACAAGCTTCAGGCAGCCTGGGAAGGCCCATACCTCGTGTACCAGCAGCTCAACCCTGTAACGTACCTGGTCACCCTGGACCCTGCCCGTGGAAGGCGGAAGCCCTTCCATGTGAACATGATGAAGGCACATCATGAGCGGGAGGCATGTGCGCTCCCCGTGTGCAACCTGCCCGAGGAGGGAGAAGCGGAAACCCTCTTGGATATGCTAGCCCAGGTTAGGGCAGGCGGATCCATTGAGGATGTGGAGGTTGGCCACCAGCTCTTGGAGGACCAACGGTCCCAGCTGTGGGCCACCCTACACCCCTTCCGGGGGTTGTTTACCAACCAGCCCGGAAGGACTGACTTGGCTGTCCATCACGTGGACACTGGGGATCATCCCCCGATCCGGCGTTCAGCATATCGGGTCTCCCTGGAGGTGCAGCAACACATGCGCCAGGAGATTGACGAGATGCTGAAGCTGGGGGTGATCCAGGCATCCAACAGCGCTTGGGCCTCGCCTGTAGTCCTCGTCCCTAAGAAGGACCGAACCACTCGGTTCTGCGTGGACTACAGGGGGCTCAATGCGGTCACGGTCGCCGATGCGTACCCAATGCCACGCATCGATGACCTGCTCGATCAGTTGGCCGGGGCTCAGTACCTGACCATCATGGATCTGAGCCGGGGATATTGGCAGATCCCCCTGACTCGCAAGGCCAGGGAACGCTCTGCCTTTATTACCCCATTTGGACTGTACGAGTCCACGGTGATGCCATTCGGGATGAGGAATGCCCCTGCCACTTTCCAGCGGATGGTCAACACCCTGCTCAAGGGACTTGAAGGGTACGCGGCCGCGTACCTGGATGACATTGCCGTCTTCAGTCCCACCTGGGAGGACCACCTAGAGCATCTAGCACAGGTGCTCAGGCGGATCCACCGGGCAGGTT
This sequence comes from Anomaloglossus baeobatrachus, assembly GCF_048569485.1. NCBI lineage: Eukaryota > Metazoa > Chordata > Amphibia > Anura > Aromobatidae > Anomaloglossus > Anomaloglossus baeobatrachus. The sequence continues at coordinate 92,511,360 of NC_134359.1, read as the reverse complement.
TGACCATCAAGCCGGGGAAGTGTCAGCTGGCCATGAGCGAGGTCCAGTACCTCGGTCACCGGGTAGGTGGGAGAACACTGAAGCCCGAGCCTGAGAAAGTGGAAGCCATCGCATCCTGGCCCACCCCCAGGACCAAGAAGCAGGTGATGTCCTTCTTGGGGACCGCTGGGTACTATAGGAGGTTTGTTCCATGCTATAGTAGCCTGGCAAAGCCCTTGACGGACCTCACCAAGAAGAAGCTGCCCTCTGCAGTCGATTGGACAATGGACTGCGAGACAGCCTTCCGGGCCCTAAAGGACGCCCTGTCCAGCCCGCCCGTGCTACAGGCAGCCGACTTCACGCGGCCGTTTGTAGTACAGACCGACGCCAGTGACTTCGGCCTAGGTGCGGTGCTCAGCCAGGTGGACTCTGCGAGCCAAGAGCACCCAGTCTTGTACCTGAGCAGGAAGCTGTTACCAAGGGAAGTTGCCTATTCCACGATGGAGAAGGAGTGCCTGGCCATAGTGTGGGCCCTGCAGCGTCTGCAACCCTATCTATACGGGCGCCACTTCATCGTGGAGACGGACCACAATCCCCTCAGCTGGTTGCACACCGTCTCTGGGACGAATGGGCGATTGTTGCGATGGAGCCTTGCGCTCCAGCAATACAACTTCACCATTCGCCACAAAAGGGGCCGTGACCACGGTAACGCAGACGGGCTGTCCCGACAAGGAGAGGTCGCGGACGGGCGCACGGGGGAACACCGGAGTGTGCTGCCCCCTAGCGCCCTCAAAAGGGGGGAGGTGTGAGGTAAATCCGGAGATATGACGATAAATCATGATATTCAAGTATGTCAGGAAGCCCTCTCCTGGTGTCACCCCCCCTTTCCTTCACACAACTGGTTTAGCAACAAATCCCATGGCCATGTCCTGTGATATGGAAATGAGGTGGTGTGGGAACAATGGACACAGGATGACTCCCTGCCGTCACCCTGTAACAAGAGTTGTATCTCATTAGCAAGGCTATGGAAATAGCCAGACAGAACGACTCCAGTAAAAAATGGTTCATATCTCGCAAGCCATATTTCCGATAAATATGGCAACCATAAAAATGGTGTCTCCGCATGTGGACGATGCCGGCACCCCCTTTTTATGGGAGCAGGACATTGGGAAATGCCCCAGGCGTGATATCAGCCAATGGGGAACTGGCAGACAGGTCATGAGTCCCCTCGTTCTGTAGCTAAATTCATAACTGTCACAATGAGAGCATTGGCGTCTGCCTACGACGCTCCCAGGCAAAGTTATGGCCAATATCCCCTTTGCTGGATAATTCTGATCCATGCAGGGGGAGTGGCAGTGCTTCCCTGTGAGGTCACTAAGGTAGGAGGGGACCTGGATCTGCCCAGGTTGATAACCCTACTTCGGCCATTTTCCAGTGTTCTTCTGCTCGGGGGCCTGGTTGGGAAAGACCTGTGAGGGAGTTCCTGGAAACCTGGTCTACAGCGCCCCCCTGTGGCCAGACGCAACAAGGTAACTGCTGGAACTGTGTATGCCTGTTTGTAACCCATGCTTTGATTGTAACTGTACTCTGACATATGTATATTCTGTAAATTCCCTATTGTATATATTGTAGTTTCTAGTGTGCTTTAGGCTGATTAAATTATATAATTAATCTTGGGCTGTTCTGTTATCTCGATCTTGAATCCCACGTCTGTGTGTTCGGCTAATAGTTACCGTAAATCGGTTGGTGGCAGCGAGTTTGTGCCAAGGATTATTGTGGGGAGGCCAGTGAGATTCGGGGAGATTTTATATATTCCGCCCGCGGAGGTCGGGGGAATATATACCCTACTCTCACCGGGGACCCTTCAATAATCGGCATAAGTAGTATAGCGGCCTCCTTGCTTATTGTCGGGCAATTCCATAATTGGCCTGACTATAAGAGGGGCGCTAGAGAGCGCGTCACGTGCTCTGTCTGTCGGTCGGGAGGTATAAGGGAGGGGTGACCCCCACTTGTTACCCCCCGATTGTGACGTACTGGTAGCCAGCGCGGGGGATTTCGGAGTGACCCCCCCGGTGGTTTGTGACAGTCCCGATTCCAGCTTTTGAGTTTGGCCCTAGCCATAAAGCAGCCTGTGCCGAGCCATCCGAACAGAGGAATAGTGGGTAGAGCTTGTTGGCCCCTTTATACTCTCCCAATCTAAATCCATCTCCTCTATATTCGTAGTCCTCCTCAGTTGCTGGATGTGATCACGTTGTGGCCACATTGGAGAACACTCATCGTACAGATGAATGTAAACTGAAACCACTGAAGACACAGGAATACATCAACTTTTATTATTATTCGGTGTTTGAAGTAACCATTTCATACAAAGCAGATCCACAAAAACACCCACACAAAGAAAAGCCCGGACGCCTGCCCTGAAAGGGCTCAAGGGAGGGCAACATGACTGAGGAGGGATGCTAGGCCTGAGGATTAGCAAGGGGTTAATGCTCAGGGTATTTTGTGCGGGAAAATGGGAGGTGGAGTTATAGGGCTGTGGGGCCATGTAATTGGTCCGGGGGGTTGCTAGTGTAGGGGAGTATATATAGGGCTGGATTAGGAGGTGGGAGGTCATTCATCACCTGAAGACGTCTGGAATTGTTCCTGTCCCAAAGGAGGTCGTCTATGGCGGAGCGGCGTGGGTAGCGCTGGCTCCAGTGGACACAGCGGCGGTGGACGGCGGATGATCAGGCGGCGGAGGTGGTCGAGCTCCCGGTGCCTCCGGGAGGGGGTCAAGGCCCTCGCAGAAGTTGGATCCAGATGGGCCCCGGGACCCCCCTTCGGCGCTGGCAGCAGCATCGTAGGACGTCGGGGGAAGCGACGGAGATTTCGGCAGCAGCGGGGCGGTGAGTGACGTCACCGGCCTCCTTCTGTGGTGGTGCGGCGCGGGGTCGGCATAGTGATGTGGGCGGCGCGATCACGTGACCCGGGGCGCGGTCACGTGGTCCGGCGTCGCGGTCACATGGCCCCGGCGTCCTGACGTCATGGTCACATGGCCCTGCGGTGCGGTCATGTGACCGGGCGTTGAACCCGGAAGTGCGGCCTGTGCAGCCGTGCAGGGCCTGTATGGGATCCCGGGTCGCAGTGGCCAGTGGTGACGGGCGTATTGCGGCTGCCCGGCCCGCCGCTCTCGCCCGGCCCGCCGCTCTTACCCGGCCCGCCGCGCGCACCCGACCCGCCGAGCTCGCCCGACCCGTTGGGGCTCACCCGATGCTTCGCGGTCGCGTGGGGTCGGCGCGGTCGCGTGGGGTCGGCGCGGTCGCGTGGGGTCGGCGTGGTCACGTGGGGCCGGCGCGGTCATGTGGGGCCGATGCGGTCGCGTCCCCTTCGAGGTCACTTCCACATTGCTTGCTGGGTTGTCACGTGACCGGCATCATCCAGGAGGCGCGGCCTGCACGTCGGTGTGAGGCCCTCTGATGGCGCGATCACACGGTTACTGGACACGTCACCGAGCCATCAGCAGCAAGGAAGTGCGGCCGGCACATCCGTGCAGGGCCTGGCCATCAGGGAGTTCACGGCAGATGTCGTCCAGCGGAGTGGGTGAGTGACACCTCTGATTCCACCAGTGCGGCCTGCGCAGCCGCGTAGGGCCCGGCCAGCAGTCCGGCGGCGGCACGTGCTGGGACAACATCGTAGGAGGGCTACGGCGTGGGGGTTTGGTGTGACAACCTGGGTGGCGCGTCCGCGTGGCCCGTGGCGCGGTCACGTGGTCCGGCGTCGCCGTCATATGCCCTCGGCGTCTGGTGCAAGATTCAGGAGCTGTGCCCTGCGCAATTGCGCACGGTGATTGTTGCAGATCCAACTCTGGATACGGATTCACACAGGCGGCTGAGCGGCTGGAGCGCACCTCCCCCCCCCCCCCCCAGTTGTGGCTTCGAGCCAGTGACCTTTCGCCAAGCGTCCCCGGATGGCTGGTTAGTCCGGGCGCTTTCGGTGCGGCCCAGGAGGGCTGCATCCGGCGTCTATCGGTGGAGAACATGGCGGTGCTCGACGCGGAGGACATGCGACGGCTGTTCCGTGGGATTCCATGGAGTCAGCCTAGTAAATTAAGGCTCACTTAAAACCTTGTATTAATGCTTGGATTAGGGTGGGTAGTAAGGGTGTTGATACGTATGATTTCGGGTGCAATAGGGCGGTAGTTTGTTTGTCAGCTGGTTTCGGTAGGAGGTAGGGGGCCCTGTTTCAGCGATGACTTTTGTACGGGAGTGGTTGCTCTGTGGTCCCGGATGCCTCGCTATGCACTTCATGAGCGTTGGGGTTTTTCATGATAGGGTGTTTATCTCTAGGTGACGCAATGGTTTCTTATGGTTGGCGTAATTGCGCTTGCATATTTTGGGTGACTTTGTATGATTGAGTGTTTCCCTGGTGGTTCGTGACTAATTCAGGTGTAAGTCGACGGTGGGGCGGAATTAGAGGCAGGTATACGAATACTTGTGAAGGGGTGGTGGGTAGGATAACCGAGTTTACGGCGATTCCATGGTTTATGTAATGGTTATGGGAGTCTTTTAGCTAGAGGTTTATCGCGGTTAATAGTAGGTGATAAGGGTTCGATGTCAGGCCACATACATGGTGGCCCGTTCTGCGGGGGTGCATTTGCATTTGGTGTCTTGACTCTTGAGCGTTGCATGGGGTGTGTGTTATTGCTGGTGGGAGGTGAAAGGGAATGTGGTTGCGTTTCACGAGGGGGTGATTTATACTCTATAGGCATCGGCCTGAGTCCGGTCCTCCAACAGGGGTTGTGAGAGTACTGGTAGGTTTTCAGGTTTACTGGGCGGGCATGTTTTGTTGCGGCCAGATGTTCAGGTCGTTAGGATTGGGACAGCAGTCCTTTGGAGATCTGCCCTCCCTTGCGGCGGTTGGCGACACCTCCCTGGGGGTCTTGAAATTGACTGTTCACCTGTATGCGGTGCCCTGTCTAGCCGTCTATTTACAGGAGTAATAGGCGTTTTAAAAAAAAAAAAAAAAAAAAGGAATAAACACACTTTTGTTGCCTTGGTCTGTAATCGGGTTTTAGTGCTTGTTTACGATGTCTGTTGGACAAATATTGTGCGAGCGGGATGTTTTATGGTTGCCCCAGGTCTGGTTATTGTGTACATGGTCCGGGTTCGGTTGGGGGATTATCCGATATTCGGGATGGTCGAGTGTTTATATTCTGTTCCGGGGACAACCTGGGGACTGCTACGCTGTTTCTTCATGCCCAGGGTGTACCTGCGGAGTTAGCATGTGTTTGATAAGTCGATGTGTTTGGTTCGGCTAGGTAGGGCCCTATGTCTGAGGTCAGGTTACGGGCCATTATCAGGCTCCAGTGTATGTCGTGCTAAGGTTGGGGTCAAGTTTGGCTTATTGCCCTGTGTGCCGTTTGGGGGCCTTTGCAGGATCTGCGGGTTCATGGGGAGATTATGGGAGTTTGCTAGCAGTGTCTGCACAGGGGCAGTTTTAACAAGTTTTATGCGCGTGGATTGGTATGCGGTTCTTAGTAGGGTCGCCGGCTTAACGATGGCAGACTGTATCGGGCGGCATTCGTTATGGCAGTTGAGAGTGGCTCCACTGGAGTTCATCATAAGAATAGGTGGTTCTCGTTTACGGTGGGCTCGGGGGTTTCTTTCAGGTACAGCTGGCGTGGCTTTGCCTTATGGGTATATGGTTCGTCTTAGAGTGTTTCTTCCTGGTGCCCCCGGATAGGGGGCTCGGGTAATGTGTCGGTGCGAGGAATAAGTGACATTGGGGTTGGGTTATCCAGTGTGTGGATTATTGGTGTCCGGGGGGCCTCTGATTGGCGACTCGTGGGATTTTCCAGCTAGCCAGTGCTGATGGCGGGTTATTCCATTTGTTGGTTATGCTGATAGATCATGAGGTATGTTGTGGGTTCGCCGATTGTCAGGCGGTAGTGTAGCCCCTCCCAGTATTGCATTGCCAAGTGGTTACTGTGGTCTTACGTATTTGTCAGGACCGGCAGGTATTGGGGCACACAGTTGTGCGGTGCAGCTGTGGGTGAGGTGTCGAAGTAGTGAGCGAGTAGGTCGCAACTTTGCCATTACCTCCCTCAATGTCAGGTTGGGTGGCAGGGGCAGCCAGCGCGGGGTGCACTGACTCTTATGGTTTAAGGACCTGGTAACCATCTGGGGCGGTGCCCCGTTTGGGGGGGTGTTTTCGCGGCGCTTTAAGGCTGAGTGGCGTACAAGCACCAGGCACATGTCGGTGCAACGTTTGACGGTTGGCCCTGGCTTATGGTGCCTTCAATTGCGGAGAAATGTGGTGGTTGAGTTTTTCCTGGACTACGGGTTTAGCGGGAGTTGCTGTTCTCTCATTTTGTGAGTAGTTTTGAGTCTGCAGTTTAGCGGGGATTGGGCGTGGTGTGCATTTGGCTTTGTAGAGGGGGGCAACGGTAGCGTCGTGCTTGAGGGTTCAGAGTGCACGGTGATACCGATGAATAACGGGGGTCATGTGCCCTTTTCCGGGGCTTTGAGCAATATGTGGTGGTCAGAAGGGTGTATTCTGAATTAGTTTTGGAAAATCTGCTGGTGTTGGGAGTATCGTTACACATTGGTACATAGTTAAGGTCTTTTATTCAGGCTGGTGGTCGGTTTGGCTGTTTTCGGTCAGGGTTGTCGTGACAACAATAGCAGGGTGGCATGGTTTTGGCTATTGGGCTGGTGGTGTTTTAGGATCTGTGTGATTACACACAGTTTACGGGAACGGCAGCGTTTGGTACGGCGCGTGGGTGGAGGAGAGGTGGTCGCTGGGGCATCCGGGGGGCTTGATTCGTGACATCGGGCCTGATTGCCCCGGGCCATTTTCTTGCCTGGGTGCCGTGCTCGTGCCGTTGTTCACAGGGGCATGACTGCCCAGGGGTGGTGTTACTGGGTATGTTTTAGGAATCTGTCAGGAGTTGGGGAAACAGTGGAGGTTGTTTTGTTTCCGACTATAAGGGTTGGCTTTGTTGATTTACCAGTGGATGGGTAATTTTAGGAGGCGCCTGCAGTGTAGCGGTCTCAACGAGGCCAAGCTTGCCCCTTATTCCATGAAGATGGGGGGCGGCGGCTCAGGTGGCTCGTTGGGGACTGGTCACGCAGGCGGTGCAGAGGATTGTACGGGTACACCAATGATGGTTGGCTTTGTTAATTATCAGTTGAGGTGTAATTCTAGGGGGCGCCTGCAGTGTAGCTGTCTCAACGAGGCCGAGCCTGTCCCTTATTCCATGAAGATGGGGGCGGCGGCTCTGGTGGCTCGTTGGGGACTGGGCGCGCAGGCGGTGCAGAGGATGGTAATGGTACACCAATAATGGTTGGCTTTGTTAATTATCAGTTGAAGTGTAATTTTAGGAGGCGCCTGCAGTGTAGCTGTCTCAACGAGGCCGAGCTTGCCCCTTATTCCATGAAGATGGGGGCGGCGGCTCTGGTGGCTCGTTGGGGACTGGTCGCGCAGGCGGTATATAGGATCGGACGACGTGGTCGGTTAGTTGCAGGTCTTGGGGGCGGCTGACCTTGTTGTACTGGTGGCTTGGTGCTAGTTGGCATCGTAAGGTCTATTGGGGGGTTATTTTGCTCGATTGGCATTGGTCCCGCAGTATTGGTTGCTCGACCCGAGGAGTCGGCTCGGGTCGGGGTTGGTGGTGGTGGGGCTCGCACGTACAAGGTGTCATACGTGCTCGCTGTGGCGGAAAGGAGGGGGGTATTTGAAGTCGGTGGATTGCACAAAGAGCGGGGGGGAACCCAGTGCAGGAGCGGGTTACCCCTGGTGTGCAATGGTATGGTTGGTGGGTCCCTGCTGTGCTCGGTCACAGCGGGACATGTTAACGTGGGACCCTGCTGTGCTGGGTCACAGCAGGGCATGTTAATGTGCTGGGTGTCCTCGAGCCGGTGTGGTGCGGCTGAGGGCACATGGTGGAGCAACACTCGGCTGGGTGTCCTCGAGTCGGTGTGGTGCGGCTGAGGGCACATGGTGGAGCTGGTGTTGCAATCATGTACAAAGGGACTCTTCACTTACCCCCCCCTCCTTTGCTGGTGGTTATGTTTATGGAGTTATTTACTACATTTATGAATAAATGTTATTGATTATTTTGGTGTTAATAAACGAGGCTGCTGTGGCCTTTACATCCAATGTCACGCAGTCCGTGTCTTATTTTGAGTGGAAAAGTGGTGAAAGGTGGATAACTGGTTTAGGTCAGAACGGCAAGTTAGGGCCGTCAGTCAGACGTTCCTAAGTCAAGAAAAGCCCGGACGCCTGCCCTGAAAGGGCTCAAGGGAGGGCAACATGACTGAGGAGGGATGCTAGGCCTGAGGATTAGCAAGGGGTTAATGCTCAGGGTATTTTGTGCGGGAAAATGGGAGGTGGAGTTATAGGGCTGTGGGGCCATGTAATTGGTCCGGGGGGTTGCTAGTGTAGGGGAGTATATATAGGGCTGGATTAGGAGGTGGGAGGTCATTCATCACCTGAAGACGTCTGGAATTGTCCCGCCCACCCGCCCTATTTTTGGATTTCTGGCTATCGACATGGAGAGACGAGAAGGATTGACCTTGTCGCAGCAGTCGGCGGAAAGGAGGGGGGTATTTGAAGTCGGTGGATTGCACAAAGAGCGGGGGGGAACCCAGTGCAGGAGCGGGTTACCCCTGGTGTGCAATGGTATGGTTGGTGGGTCCCTGCTGTGCTCGGTCACAGCGGGACATGTTAACGTGGGACCCTGCTGTGCTGGGTCACAGCAGGGCATGTTAATGTGCTGGGTGTCCTCGAGCCGGTGTGGTGCGGCTGAGGGCACATGGTGGAGCAACACTCGGCTGGGTGTCCTCGAGTCGGTGTGGTGCGGCTGAGGGCACATGGTGGAGCTGGTGTTGCAATCATGTACAAAGGGACTCTTCACTTACCCCCCCCTCCTTTGCTGGTGGTTATGTTTATGGAGTTATTTACTACATTTATGAATAAATGTTATTGATTATTTTGGTGTTAATAAACGAGGCTGCTGTGGCCTTTACATCCAATGTCACGCAGTCCGTGTCTTATTTTGAGTGGAAAAGTGGTGAAAGGTGGATAACTGGTTTAGGTCAGAACGGCAAGTTAGGGCCGTCAGTCAGACGTTCCTAAGTCAGGAAATCTATACACTTCCATGCACTTGTTCTGGTTCATGTGTGCGTCACGGTCTCGGAACTCTACAGAAATAAAAGAAAGAGGAAGAAGAGAGACATTTGATGCGGATATGAAGTCTCGCTTCCATTATTACAAAGCACTGGATGCGCTGTCTCAACTTGAACTTTGTGAGTAACATATGCCGATAACGCTCTAAACAAAGAGCCGCATACCTAACCATTACACAGCCAAATGAGCAAGGAGGCACAAACATTGTAGCCGGAGGCTACTAACTGCAAACCGAATTGTCCTGGCACATCAGCTGACAGTGGAAATATACATGTACATGGAGCATATCAGAAGTAGCTATATAAAGGATTGACCGCTCACTATAGACCTTGCTTCTGCTACAGACCAGTCACCACTGTATAGGTAACCTCAATATCCAACATATGTTCATACAGCAGGGACGTCTGGCACAAGCGCCGACTGTCAAAATAATAGCGATATCAGATTAGGAATGAACAACAGTTTAATCTAATACTAATCTACAAGGGAATATTTACCGTACACAGTTCATCCTATATACACCGCTATACAATAGCACACTTGTTTCAGAATTTTATTTTATTGTCTCCTATTTGTTTCCAATTTTAGAATAATTTTTTTCTCTACTCATGAATGGGTTTCAATATAGAGAACGTTAAAATCCGAGATAGAAAGGTATTAATGCCAAGGAAACATCCAGGTGTAGGTCAATAGTGATTTATTGCTCTACGCAGTTCGGAGAGATCCATCTCCTTCAGGAAAATCACATATCAAAATAAAGAATTAGCACACTTATCCTTGTGTAACCCCGCGGATTCTGTGCAAACAGCTCCAGAAGTGATGTCTGCTCCATTTGGAAGTTAATTTTTTACAACGGTCAAGTGACTAGAAGAGTGTGCCATCAAAGATACATTGACGACATGTTCTTATAGTGAGGCTTATGCAACACCTAAAAAATGGGTGCTCAAGAAGCAATCAAACCCATCAATATATAAATAAAGGAGAAACTTGCCACTCCACACTCTTTATAGTGACCTGAACGCAGCAGTGGTCCGAGAAACGTCTGAATGGAGCAAACATTGATCTCAGAGGAGCCGCTAGTGCTGCATCCATGGGGATGCTAAAGCGGCAAGTATGCTAACACTTTTTACTATAAAAAAACATTCATGCCTAAAAGAAAAATGGATTCAAGTGTTGGTTAGGGATCTTAACTGGAGACTTGAGCTGCCCAAAATACAGGAATTAGACACAAGCTGAGTGTTAGGCCTTGTGCGCACTAGGCGTTTTTGCCGCGTTTTTAGTGGCGGTTTTTACCGCGTTTTTGTGCTGAAAACGCAGTGACATTGCTTCCCCAGCAATGTCTATGGGTTTTCAGAAGTGCTGTCCGCACACAGCGTTTTTTTTGTAGCTGCGTTTTTGTGGTGACCACAAAAATGCAGCATGTCAATTATTTCTGCGTTTTTTACTGCGTTTTTCACCCATTGAGTTCAATGAGATGTTTAACAACGCAATGAAAAACGCATATAGATGCGTTTCTATGACTAAAAACGCAGCTATAAACGCAAGGGGTGGGTACTACAGTGACGTGTACAGGAAGAGGATTCCTTCTGTTGGTAAACACAGAAGCATGAATCCTCCCGGTACCGTCACCGCTGCTTCCACAACCCGCCCGGTGCATGTCAGCTCCGTGTGGCGCCATGTCTGGGCGGGAGGTGGAGGCAGCGGCGAAAACCAAAGAGAACAGTAGAAAAAAAAAATGTCATATATACTCACCTGTCTGCAGGGTCCGGGTGCCATGCCCGCTCCTGTCCCGGTACCGCCACTCCGGGTGTGTGCAGTCTCCCCGGGCACGTACGAAGCTTGCAGGACCTGGCGGTGGATCACCTGATGCAGTCACCTGACGCATCAGCTGATTGTAATTCTCGCGGTGTCGCAGGCTTTTTCGCGCCCGGCCGGCTATCAGCTGATCCTGCCGTCAGGGGACTTCATCAGCTGATTACCGGCAGCTCCTGCAGCGATGGGACAGGATCAGACTCTCATCCGATCGCTCCAGGAGCTGCCGGTAATCAGCACAGACGTGAGTATTTTTTTTTTTTTTGCACTGATGCATCAGCTGATTGTATAATCGGCTTTTATAGAATCAGCTGATGTGTGATGTGCTTCAGGCCCTAGAACCTGACACATCATCTGATCGCTTTGCCTTCCAGCAAACCGATCAGATGATATTGGATCCGGATTGGACGGCGCGGGACCCTGACCCAGGATTACTGCGGAGGGGGGCTCTTTATTTCAATACAGATGGAGTCACTAATTGTGTTGTGTTTTATTTCTAATAAAAATATTTTTCTGTGTGTTGTGTTTTTTTTTATCATTACTAGAAATTCATGGTGGCCATGTCTAATATTGGCGTGACACCATGAATTTCGGGCTTAGGGCCAGCTGATAATATACAGCTAGCCCTAACTCCATTATTACCCAGCGAGCCACCCGGCATCAGGGCAGCTGGAAGAGTTGGATACAGCGCCAGAAGATGGCGCTTCTATGAAAGCGCCATTTTCTGGGGTGGCTGCGGGACTGCAATTCACAGCGGGGGTGCCCAGAAAGCATGGGTACCCTGCACTGTGGATTCCAATCCCCAGCTGCCTAGTTGTACCTGGCTGGACTCAAAAATTGGGCGAAGCCCACGTCTTTTTTTTTTTTAATTATTTCATGAAATTCATGAAATAATAAAAAAAAAAAGGGCTTCCCTATATTTTTGGTTCCCAGCCGGGTACACATAGGCAGCTGGGGTTGGGGGCAGCCTGTACCTGCCTGCTGTACCCGGCTAGCATACAAAAATATGGCGAAGCCCACGTCATTTTTTTGGGGGGCAAAAAACTCCTGCATACAGTCCTGGATGGAGGATGCTGAGCCTTGTAGTTCTGCAGCTGCTGTCTGCTCTCCTGCATACACTAGTTCTGCAGCTGTCTGCTCTCCTGCATACAATGAACATTTTGAAGAAGGAAATGACATCAGACCTTTTTTTTTTTTCATCAACAATCTTTAATGGCATTGTGCACTGATTAAAAACGCAGTGAGCAAAAACGCAGCAAAAAACGCAGCAAATCGCGGTAAAAACGCATACGTTTTTATCGTGTTTTTTTAGCCGCGGGTGCGTTTTTTGAGACAAAAACGCACATAAAAACGCAGCATGAAAAAAAACGCCTAGTGCGCACACACCCTTAGAGAAAACATACTTTGAAAACCCAGCTGAGGATTATACATCTTGGATGACCTGTTCAAGAGGAAGATCCCCGGCGGCTTCTCCCTGATCCGCCCTCTTAGGCTATGTGCGCACTGGGAAATGGAATTTTCTTGAGAAAATGCATGCTCTCAAAGATTACCGCACCCGCGGTAAAAAAACCGCGGCAAACCGCACCCGAAAACCGCATGCGGTTTGCCGCGGTATTGTTCGCGGTTTTGCCGCGTGCGGGTTGGGATGTGCTTTATTGCATTCAATGCAATAAAGCACATTGAAAAAAAAAAAAAAAGTCATTTAATTCTGAGATAGTAGATAGATAGACAGAAGAATAGATAGAGGGATAGATAGATGGATAGAGGACAGATCGCTGCATTTCCCAGTCGGCAGTAATTTCACATTACCGGCCGTGGGAAATGACCGGTAATTACCTCTGCTGTCTGCTGCATTCATTCAGCGCTATGTGTCAGTCGCGGCTGGATGTAAGCAGCGCATGACCTGTGGATTACGCCGGAGCGGTGGATTACGCCGGAGCTTTGCTGCGGGAGGGGTTAATAAAATGGTGAACGAGGCTTGTTTGTTTTATTTAAAATAAAGGATTTTTCGGTGTCTGTGTTTTATTCACTTTACTTACGAGTTGATCATGTCAGCTGTCACATAGACGCTGCCATGATCAAGCCTGGAGTTAATGGCGGTGATCCACCACCATTAACCCCTTGTATTACCTTGCTGCCACTGCTACACGGTGGCAAGAAGAGCCAAGGACACGCCGGTGCTGCCGCATAATGCATGCGACAGTGCCGGGGCAGCTGCGGCTGATATTCTCGGCTGCGGGAGGGGGAGTGAGGCGGAGGACATTAACCCTGCCCCTCTCCCTCCCCAGCCTGAGAATACCGGGCCGCCGCTGTGTGCTTACCTCGGCTGGATGGTAAATATGCAGCGGAGCCCACGTGCTTTGTTTGCTATATTTCCGTTTTCTTTCTGTGTGTGTTCTATGTGTCTGTGTTCTATGTCTGTGATGTCTGTGTGAGTGTGATGTGTGTGTGTGTTTACTCTCTGCACGGCTTCCTCTTCCTGTAATGACATCACTTCCCTGCAAAACCGCAGACAGGCGATGTACATTACCGGAGGTAAACCGCGAAATACCGCAGGGAATAACGCAGGAAAACGCAGTGAACCGCACAGAATTTGCTGCCTGCGTTATTCCCTGCGGGATTTCATGATTAACATTGAGTCAATGGAGGGAAATCCCGCAGCGATGTGCGGAAAAGAAGTGACATGCACTTGTTTTTGCTGCGGGATTCCCGCAGCAAAACATGCAGCTGTCAAATTCCGCCCAGTGCGCACAGGATTTTTTTTCTCCATAGGATTTGCTGGTGATTTACTGCAGAGATGTTATGAACATTTTCTGCAGCGAAACATGCAGCAAATCCGCGGAAAATCCGGTAAGTGCGCACATAGCCTTAGATGGCTAGTGGACAGAATAGTTATTTAGTGGTTAGTACTCTTGATTTGCAGCGCTGCGGTCCTCGGTTTAAATCCCACCAAAGACGACATCTCCAAGGAGTCTGTATGTTCTCCCCAAGTTTGCATGGGTTTCCTCCATGTTCTCTGGTTTCCTCTCACACTCCAAAGAGATACTGATAGGGAATTTAGATTGTGAGCTCCCGCGATGATGATATTATAAATACAATAAACATTTTTCGGTTGTTGAACGTTGTCTGCATTTCAATTATTTCCTATGGGAAAATTTGCTTTGATATAAGAGTAACTTGGTTTAAGAGCTCAATCCCTAAACCAATTATGCTCGTAATCCAAGGTTCCACTGTATATATATATATATATATATATATATATATATATATATATATATAGTGTTCTATTTGGATCTGTTCCTAAACGTCTCTACATCAACAATTATTGTCTTGTTTGCATAATAGAAGAGGATTTTAGCCACATAAATAATGAATAGATTTCCATTTTTTTTTTATTTATTTTTTCCATTGACTGAAAACTGCAATTAAAAGCGTTTATGGCTTCTCCGGTTGCACGTCCACACACATTGTACTGAGCGTCCAGGATAGAAATCAAGGCTCCCGAGATCCGTTTTTTTAGAGGCGTTCTAAGCCAAATTATGAGCACTTCATGTACTTTGTAATTACTGTTATTAATAGGAATTGAAAAAGCCCATTATGTTTACAAGATAAAACATGACGACTGCATTGTACTCGGCATCTGTAACGGAGCTTTCATTTAGCACAGCTCGCACATTCCCTCCATTATGCGGGGGGGAAAAATTACTGCTCTGAATATATTCAACCATGGAAATTGTAGGGTTAATAAAATGATAAATATCAATATTTATTGTCCAGTCATTTGTTTTTTTTAATTACTTTGAATTGACTTTTGTGCAAGTTGATATTCGAGTCCCGGAACGTTTTAATGCAAAATACTTTACTGAATGCAAATGGTAAAGTTCGATTTCTCCTTCATCAGATCACTGCACAGTGTAAAATATTATATTTCCAGCAATGCTAATAATTAAGAGGGAAAGCCACACAGCATTGTGACATGGGTTTTCTTGTGCCAGTAAGACACTGGTTCCACTGTGCGGCACATTACATGCACCGTAATGATACATTTACAATAGCCAAATATTGCGGATGAACATTAGGGTTAAACAGGCTGCCAGCCCCTGAAGAGAGAGCAAAAAGAGAATTAGTTGGGTTAAAATTTAAAGGGAACCTGTCACCAGATTTTGGCTTTCGAAGGCTGCTTTCACACATCAGTTTTTTGTCATCAGGCACAATCCGGTAAAAACATGAAAAACCGGATCCGGCATCTGTTGCCGCCAGATCCGTTTTTTCCCCCATAGACTTTCATTAGCGCCAGATTGTGCCGGATGGCCTTGCGTTTCATCCGTTTTTGCCGGATCCGGCAAAATTTACTTCTCTGCCGGATGAAACGTTAAAGTAAACGTTTTTGTGTCCGGCAAAAACAACGGATCGTGCCGGATCCGGCGCCGTACGGCGTGTTTTATAATGGAAGCCTATGGACGCCGGATCCGGCGTAATGCAGCAAAAAAACAAATCTGGCCGCCGGATCAGATCAGAATCAGAATCACATCAGATCTGTCAAAAAACTGAAGGAACTGATGGAAAAAAACTGATGCAACTGATCCGTTTTTTTCACCGGATCCGTCGCATCAGTTTTTCACCAGATCGTGCCTGATTCCAAAAAACTGATGTGTGAAAGCAGCCTAAACTAAAACTAGCACCATAAGCAGCGCCTGTGCAGCATTCCATGAAGGTGCACATTACCCCGACCCCCCCTGTAGACCCCAAAAATACCATTATAAAAGCTCCTGCCCTGCATGTAAATTGTACGGTCTGATGAGCGTCCTAATCTGCGCCTACTGTCGCTCCTTTCACCCTCCTCCTATACTGATTGACGTGGATGATGGTTCAGACGCCATCCACGTAGGTGGGCAAAATCTCCATATTCCCAGCTTGCGCAGGTGCATTTTGCTCTGCCCTATTGAGGACAGAGCCGAAAACATAGGTGCGCCCGCACGAACCGGCGAACTGTCTGTGCAGGCGCGAGATTTTACCTGGCTATGTGGATGAAGCGGGTGAAGTCATCCCCATCGCCAAGCAAAATTTTGCACCTGCATAGAGAACTTGCTGGTTTGCGCAGGTGCACCTATGGGTAGAGCAAAATGCACCTGGGTGAGCCAGGAATATGGAGATTTTGCCCCCCTACGTGGATGGCGTCCGAGGTCACATCCACATCAATCAGCACAGGAGGAGGGCAAAAGAAGGAACAGGAGGTGCAGATTAGAACACCCTTTGGACAGGACAATTTACATACAGAGTGGGAGATTTTATAAAAGGTATTCTTGGGGTCTACAGGGGGGGGGTCAGGGGGTAATGTTCATCTTAAAGAATACAGCACAGGTGCTAGTTTTAGTTTCGGAGGCCAAAGTCTGGTGACCGGTTCCCTTTCAGCTTCCTTGAAAATCATCACTCTTGGCAGCACATAGTTGTGCATTAACAGCACATGTGCTGCCGAGAAAAATGACAGCGCATGCGCACAGAACAATCTATTAATGATTGTTCTACTCTCATGGAAGTGCAGGCGTCCTGTCTATATTGTTATTTTTATAGCGCCATTTATTCCGTGGCGCTTTACATGTGAAAAAGGGGTACACATAATAGGGACAAGTACAATAATCACAGAAGAGAGAGGACCCTGTCCGCGAGGGCTCACAGTCTACAGAGGATGGGCAATTAAATGTCTGCCATTCGGTAAGCTTGTACCTGGTTGACCCCAATTTAGCGCCAGCAGGTCTAAAACCGCCCTAAATGTTTGTGGTCCCATCAAGATATGACTAGTAAGGACCGCTCTACTTTTTCATTATCCTCTTATTTCTGAGGAAATTTTAACAATAATAGGGCGCTATAATAAGAAGTTTAAATACTAATGAGAGGACTTGAAAGAGGGCAGCTTATTTACTTTATTGGGACATGGGGGGGTCATTTTCAATTCACAAAATGAGCCCTGCTATATATAAGATGAAAGGACTTTGCCATTTACTAAAAATTCTGGGCAAAAGAAATCTGCTTTCTCTTAAGTAATATCTCGCACAGTGGAGCCTTTATGAAGGGTCTCTTGGATTCATTTCAAGCACAGATCTATGGCCAAACAGCCACAGGCTGATACAGTCCTCTCCTATATGAAAAGTCCCTGCCTGCCATTTCACACAGCCACAAATAGCCGAAATTCCTGATGGCAGGCACAATATGGGTTTGAGATTTTCCCCTTCAATCTCGTAAACATCCCAGCACATTAATAAGTAACAAGGCAGGAAACGCACGCGGGGGCACGGCCGCAACGGATCGAAGAGAAGAATCGTTATTAGGGTTATTAACATTATTCAAAAGCATAAAGCCCAATTACCCCGTACGTAGACGTGTCCTACACAATGGAGGACGATAGTATCAGATGAGCACCGATAGCACAAGAAACAATGTTCTGTTATAAGCACTGGTTTATTCTGCTAATATACAACATTGTTCACATGCTACGATTGATCGGACACCTAACTGCCCCGACAAAACGTATTAATATGGATACCATTAAAAGACTGTAAGGCTATGTTCACACACTGCGTTTTTTACCTGCGTTTTGGGTCCGTTTTTGCTGCAGAAATTTCTTGAGAAATTCTTGTAACCTTTCTGCAGACATTCCCCAGCAAAACCTATGGCAAAAAAAATTAGCTGTGCACACACTGGGTTTTTTTCTTAAGAAAATTCTTTCAGTAGATTTTCTTAAGAAAAAGAATGAGCATGTCACTTCTTTTCTGCAGCTAACTGCGTTTTTTGCCATAGATAATTGGCACAATAACGCAGGGAGCAACCAGCAGTAAAAACGCACCGAAAACGCACCAAAAACGCACCGAAAACGCGGCAAAAACGCAGGTGCGTTTTTGGTGCGTTTTTTTAACGCAGGTGCACTAATCCTTCACTCTTAAGAAATTTCTTAAGAAAAATCATTTTTCTAGTGTGAACATAGCCTAAGGGCCCAACACCTGGGACCATCACAGCTGCCCATGGCATTCATTAGAGCCAGATCTTTGGATTTCCAATAAGTGGTGACCGACTGGCCTACTAACCTCTTAAATCACACTAATCACCAGGATTTTCCAATATAACCTAAAGCCAGTGCTATACTGGCACTATCAGGCTGATTTTATACATACCTTTAGTGGTCAGCTAGGATGTATCAGTCTTGAAACACAAGCAAGTAAAGTTTGTGAAATGAGCAGCTTTTTTAGTGGCAGCAGCTGATAGCTGGGTTGGGGTTTGATAGTGATTACCGCCCCCCCCCCCCCACCTGTTGTTCCACCCCCTGTTATTTATGCTAATTCTACTATAGAATCAATTTACTAAGTGGCTAGAAGGACCTGTGCTGATGTCATACCCATGTGACCTGAAAGGGCGGGGCCTCAGCCAACAGAAAAATAATGTTGCTTCCTGGTATCAGCTATATTGGCTGAGGCCCAGCCCCTTCTGGTCACATGGGTATGAACATTTGTGAGATGCAGAACAACTGGAAAGATGCTGGAGGAGTGCCTGATGCCATCTATCAAGCATGGTGAAGGTAATGTGATGGTCTGGGGTTGCTTTGGTGCTGGTAAAGTGGGAGATTTGTACCAGGGAAAAGGGATTTTGAATAAGGAAGGCTATCACTCCATTTTGCAACGACATGCCATACCCTGTGGACAGCACTTGATTGGAGCCAATTTCATCCTACAACAGGACAATGACCCAAAGCACACCTTCCAAATTATGCATGAACTATTTGGGGAAGAAGCCGGCAGCTGGTATTCTATTTGTAATGGAGTGGCCAGTCAGTCACCAGATCTCAACCCTATTGAGCTGAAGTGGGAGCAGCTTGACCGTATGGTACGCAAAAAGTGCTCATCAAGCCAATCCAACTTGTGGGAGGGGGGAAGCATGGGGTGAAATATCTCCAGATTACCACAGCAAATTAACAGCTAGCATGCCAAAGCTCTGCAAAGCTGGAATTGCTGCAAAGGAGCATTCTGTGCCGAAAGCAAAGTGTGAAGGAGAAAATTATTACTTCAAGTAAAAATCAGTATTTCTAACCTCGCCAATGTCTGGACGATATTCTCTATTCATTATGCAACTCATTTGATAAATAAAAGTATGATTTTTCATGGAAAAGACAAAATAGTCTAGGTGACCCCAAACTTTTGAACTGTAGTGTGTATATATACTGTGTGTGCATATATATATTAGTACAGACCAAAAGTTTGGACAAACCTCATTCAAAGAGTTTTCTTTATTTTCAGGACTCTGAAAATTGTAGATTCACATTGAAGGCATCAAAACTATGAATTAAAACATGTGGAATGAAATATTTAAAAAAGTGTTAAACAACTGAAAGTATGTCTTATATTCTAGGTTCTTCAAAGTAGCCACCTTTTGCTTTGATTACTGCTTTGCACACTCTTGGCATTCTCTTGATGAGCTTCAAGAGGTAGTCACCGGAAATAGTTTTCCAACAGTCTTGAAGGAGTTCCCAGAGAAGCTTAGCACTTGTTTGCCCTTTTGCCTTCACTCTGCGGTCCAGTTCACCCCAAACCATCTTGACTGGGTTCAGGTCTGGTGACTGTGGAGGCCAGGTCATCTGGCGTAGCACCCCATCACTCTCCTTCTTAGTCAAATAGCCCTTACACAGCCTGGAGGTGTGTTTGGGGTCATTGTCCTGTTGAAAAATAAATGATGGTCCAATTAAACGCAAACCGGATGGAATAGCATGCCGCTGTAAGATGCTGTGGTAGCCATGCTGGTTTAGTATGTCTTCAATTTTGAATAAATCCCCAACAGTGTCACCAGCAAAGCGCCCCCACACCATCACACCCCTCCTCCATGCTTCACGGTGGGAACCAGCCATGTAGAGTCCATCCATTCACCTTTTCTACAAAGACATGGTGGTTGGATCCAAAGATCTCAAATTTGGACTCATCAGACCAAAGCAAAGACTTCCACTGGTCTAATGTCCATTCCTTGTGTTCTTTAGCCCAAACAAGTCTCTTCTGCTTGTTGCCTGTCCTTAGCAGTGGTTTCCTAGCAGCTATTTCACCATGAAGGCCTGTGCACAAAGTCTCCTCTTAAGGGCTAAGCCACACGGCGAGAAAATCGGTGCGAGTGGAGTGCGATAAAACATCGCATTCCCCTCGGACCAATTCTAGCCTGTGTGTGAGCACACATGAGCGATTATTTTCTCAGCCCTAATCGGACTGAGAAAACAATCGCAGCATGCTGCGATTGTAATCCGAGACTCTTTCTCTCGCAGCCATTCAAGTGAATGGGGCGAGAGAAAAATCGCACTGCACTCGCGGTACACCGGTGTACTGCTAGTGCAGTGCGAGAATGGCTATAGCCGACTATGCAGGAGAGAGGGAGAGAAATCCCTCCCTCCCCTCCTGAGTGCCGGCCCGCCCCCCGCAGCTGAGGTCTGCTCGCACGAATGGACCTCAGTTGCAAAGACACAGGCATGACACTCGGCTCTGCTGTACTGCCAGCACGAGCCGAGTCTCATGCAAGTGGATCGCAGTAGTGCCCGTGTGGCCCCAGCCTTACAGTTCTTCTAGAGAGGTGTGTCCAAACTTTTGGTCTGTACTGTAATATTATATATATATATATAAAAGAAACATTTTTTAATCTTCACTCTATATGATGTAAATAACTCAAGAGCTATGGTAATAATGTGATGGTCGCTGTCACAAAGCAGTGACTAGCGTGGACAGTAAGGCACAGAGACTAGTCACGTGCCTGGCACACAGCCTACATGTAGCTTTTTGTTTTTACACCCGTTCTGTAGATTGAAGGCTTTGACATTAGTCATTTGTTGCTTTGGATGGTGACTGTGCAGCAACTGTTCCTGTTGCAGCTGCTGTGCTGCGCTCTCCGCCTGAATGTGCAGGGTCAGCTCTGTTTATGGAGCCATCATGAACATAAGAATAGAGGAAACAGCAATTCCCTACAGACATGCAATGCCATTAGCAATTCCAAAATTAATTCTTACAGGTTTTGCAAAGGAGACTGTACATGTTAAGGACGAGGTCTCGGCTCACCCCACCTGCATGATTTAATAACTACATATTTCCCCAAAATCTTTACAATGGTAGATGATTGTTTCCTAGAACTCAGATACACGTTTCTCTGTTATTCTTCCTTTAAAATTAATAAAAAAAAAACCCAAATGGTCGTTACCACTGTCGTGGTGAAAGGTGTGCACCTACAAAGCCAGCACTGATAGGACAGGATGGGACTCCCCTCATCCGACAACTCCAAATTGTCAGACACTTCTAGGAGAAATAACAAAAGAAAATCGGGACAATGTAGATTTATTAAAATGATGCTTTGCATGGTTATATTATGGGGAATACATTTGCTAAAATTGACAAGTCAGAAGAGCTGACAGTTTCTGACCGTTTTATTATTTATCATTATAGCGCCATTCATTCTATGGCGCTTTACATGTGAAAAGGGGTATACTTAGACAAGTGCAATAATCATGAACAATACAAAGCACAGACAGGTACAGGAGGACAGAGGACGCTTCCCGCGAGGGCTCACAGCCTACTAGTATAAGGATTTATTCCCATTGGCTCTCCAGTCCTATACAAAGTGGAGCAGAGGTATCCATGCTCAGCCTCTGCTCCATGCATTGTCTATTGGACTGCTGGAGAAAACAGGGTTCAGTGCTGAAGAATGGAGCAGAGGTTGAGGATGCACATCTGTGCTCCTCTTAGGGTGGGACTGCAAAAACCTGTTCTTTGGTTTGCTGGGGGTCCCATCGATCACACCCACAGGGATGATCAAGTTAAAGGGATCCGATCAGCAGATTCTTGCAACCTCATCTGGGAGGCGTGGAATGTAGGCCTGTATCCAATGATGCATCACTTAGTTTACTGGGTGCAGTGGTTCAGACACAATTAGCATTTTTAGATTTAGAATGTAGCAGAGCTGAGAAAGTTGCCCGGTCAGCAATGTCTATAGACAGTGAGCTGCTAATCATAGCAAGAGGCATGCCAGACTAGCAGGCAGGAGGCAATGTAGTCTGTGCATTGATAAGCTTCGAGTGCTAAAACAAATATTTCAGGTAAACAGCAGCACAAACCATGATAAGAGACTCATCATGGAAATCTGTGTGTTAACCCCTACAGCATGATTATTTCAGATTACATAGCAAAAACCTGCAGACAGATTCCCCTTAACCTCTATGTACTCAGTAGGGGATAACTTGTTTAAGGGGAAGGAGCAAGCAAACATGTTGCAGGCAGATAGAATGTACACATCCTATGGAGAATCATGGAAATACTGTAAGTCTATTGTCGCTTACATCATGTAACATCTCCTGCATTTATGTAAAGTTCCCAATTACAGAAATATCAGAGGAGAAGCCTACATAGCGATCTGATCATTCCTGGGCGTTTGTGCCAGCCAGGCAGTGGGCCCTGTTGATTTGATCATTTTCTGGGTGACAGAGCTGCAAAGCAGAGCGGCTCCGCATACAGCACCGGCAGCTGCTGTAATGCACACACAGGGCTCTGCGCACTGCTCTAGAAACACACAATTGCTTTACACGCGGTTTGCTCTGCACAATGTGCACCAGTCATACAGCTGCTCTTGTGTTATTCTTCCAGGGTCCACTGCGCAGATCATCTG
The DNA here is from genome assembly GCF_048569485.1 of Anomaloglossus baeobatrachus. NCBI lineage: Eukaryota > Metazoa > Chordata > Amphibia > Anura > Aromobatidae > Anomaloglossus > Anomaloglossus baeobatrachus. The sequence continues at coordinate 92,488,734 of NC_134359.1, read as the reverse complement.
CAGCCACCGGCTCTGGCTTACTGTACCGGATCCCAATCACTTCCATCTACACAGTCCCTACACACATCCAGACTCACACCAGAATACACACCAGAATACACATCCAGAATACACATCCAGAACACACACCAGAACACACACCAGAACACACACCAGAACACACACCAGAACACACACCAGAATACACACCAGAATACACACCAGAACACACACCAGAATACACATCCAGAATACACATCCAGAATACACATCCAGAACACACACCAGAACACACACCAGAACACACACCAGAACACACACCAGAGTACACACCAGAATACACACCCGCCTTCCTATAAAAGAGGAGACGGAAATGAAGATAATAAGAGGAATCAATAAATGTGGAGCCGCGATTCTACAATAGCACAGAATGATGCACAATGTATGACTGATGCAGCCAAACATCAGGATGATGCCACGTGTAGTGACAAGGGTCAAACTATGCAGCAGCGCATGCGATTCTCACAGATCAGGAGGCTTTCTTATGCTTCTGTGTAATCTGGGGGAAACCGCAGCCACCCTCTGTATAATGTACAATTCACATCTGCAGGGAAACGCTGCTTCATCAGCAAAACTGAAGCCGAGCAGCCGCAAATAAAACATGTGTTCCCTTACAGCATTTAGCGATTCTTGAATGAACCAATGCAGCTTATCAGCGCCAATGAATGTGAACGCTGCCTTACACAAAACACTTGTCCATTTCGAAGAATGCCTTGGTCTTTAATTGTATACATGTAATTAAAAATCACCACTGAAAAAGCATAAAATAGAGAATGCACAAATAAGTAACACAAAAGAACAGAACGCAGACCTCCTTAATGTATCTTTCCTACTTTCCATTCATCCCTTTCTGTCTCGTATAAAAGATAAAAACATAAATAGCCATATAATCCTTCTATACGGTCTGTCATTCCTCCTCACTGTACCTTGTCTGGTAGTAAGGGGACATGCACACAACTGATTTTCTCGTCGGACGGCTATTCATGTTTTTCACAGATAGAACTACAGTAATACCTTGAGTTCATCAAGTTACAAAATTTTCAAGATACAAGCAGTCACTCTGCATCTTTCTTGCTTCATGATGCGAGCAGAAATTTGAGGTGCGAGCAGCATATACCTACCCTCCCTCCAATCCCCCACAGCGCGGCATCCTCATGCGCTGCGCTCTCACACGCAGATCAGCTAACTGCAAAAGATGTGCAGTGTGATGGGGGCCATGTACCAAGATGGGGGGGGAGGGGAATTATATATACCAGAATGAGTGATCATATGTACCAGGATGGGGGGATCATATATACCAGAATGAAGGGATCATATGTACAAGAATGGGGGGGGGTTCATATTTACCAGGATTTGCGCCATGTACCAGGATGGGGATCCTATATACCAGTATGGGGCCATGTACCAGGATGGGGGATCCTATATACCAGTATGGGGCCATGTACCAGGATGAGGGCTCCTATATACCAGTATGGGGCCATGTACCAGAATGGGGAACTCAAAAGTTTACATACCCCAGCTGATTTTTTTCTTTATTGGCCTTTTTTCAGAAAATATGAATGATAACACAAAGACTTTTTTTCCCCATTCATGGTTAGTGGTTGGGTGAAGTAATTTATTGTCAAACTACTGTGTTTTCTCTTTATAAATCATAATGACAACCAAAAACATCCAAATGACCCTGATCAAAAGTTCAGATATCCTTTTGAGCACAACTGTACCAGGTTGGGTGCCATGTGCCAGGTTGGTGGGACATACAATATTATATTCCTTACCAGAATGGGGTCCATATACCAAGATGGGGGCCATAAGTAGGGGCTGGAACAGATTAATATTTCAATTAATTTTATTGGGGAAATTAAATTTGACATTAAAGCAAATTGAATTAAGAGTTCGGTCACAGAACAAATTAAACTTGTAAGTCAAGCTTTTAATGTACGGGGCTGTGCATATGTCCAATTTTTTCTTGGATAGAGTGATCCGAGTGTTGCATCAAAATTGTCAATCCAATTTCATGGGTCCATGAAAAATCGTACCACGCTCGGGTGACAACCTCCAATCTTCACGGACTGATATAATACAAAAGGTGGAGAATCTTTTTTTTTTTTCTCTACACGTCTGAGAAATGTGGAGAAAAAAGTCATGTGAACCTACCCTAAGACAAGTGGCTGCAGCAGGAGCCTCTCCCCTTTTCACCTTTATTAAGTAGTGTGCACCCTTTAGATAAATTCCGCTATATTCTTCATTGAAAAATGAAAAGAACACACCAGCAGGAAATAAAAGCTTTAAGACAGACATAAGACTCTTGTAGGAACGTCGCATTAAACGCTGGTGTGAATAAGGACCAAAATGAGCTAAGAACTACACTTAGCGCCTTCCAGAGAAAAGCTGTATTTAAGGCCTAATTATTCTGGAGCACATTCCTGGGGTGAACGCTTTCATTTAAGAATATCTCTAATTCACATCACTAAGCGGGGCTTTGGAATTTTATTGTGAGCAGAAGGAAACAATTAAACTGTTGTGACTTCCAGAGTTTATTTGCATGAAGAATTCTCAGAACGCCGTCGGCTGTTCCCTGACATTCGGTCACCATCGAGTCAACAATAGATGGAAGCCGGGAATGGCGCTAGATCTCTGGAATCTGTACATTTCACATCACCCTATAGACCTCAATGGTGAGGCTTAGACATGGCTTTAGTCCCTGATGCCTCATCCCTTGATACATTTTCCTCCATTTGCATTCAACGGGGCAAATTATTAAAATGCACCAGCCGCCGACATGTGTTAATAACTCAGGAATTTGGCATTCCAACTTCTCCAAGGCACGATTCACAGTACAAAGGAGAGAAAACACTTGGAACTGTCCCTTTGACAGAAAAAAAATGTCCTATAAATGTTGGCAGTGTACCAGGTATGGGTGTGTTTGGCACCGTATCACTGACAGCTGGTAGCAGATTAGAAAATAAAAGGAGGGTATAAGCAGACGCCGGAGGAGGACGAAAGGATGCGGAGGGAAGGCCAAGCCAGGGAGAAGCAGCAAGAGTGATGATGAGAGGAAGAAAAAAAGAACAAGAGATTGTGCGGAAAGTAATGACAGCAAGAACAATCCGCGAGTGATGCAGAGATTATGTATGTGCGTGTACACATCGGGAGGAGTGTATGGAGGTTTCAGGAATAAGGTGAACACATGAGCAGTCATGGTTTGCATTTACAGCACCCCACATACCTCCACCTCTATATTGAAGAGGACCAGCCACCACAATTTCCCTATATAAACTAAAGCCAGTGCTATACTGGTGCTATCATGCTGATTCTATACACACCTTTAGTTGTGAGATCGGATGTATAGTTTCTGAAATACAGGCAAGTAAAAATTGGGAAATACATTGTAATTTGAATGATAGCAGCTACAGAATATGTAATAGGTGGGTCGGGTTTTGCTAATTATTCCCGCCCCGGTCTGCTGCCTGCCTGTCCTTCCTTCACCTGTCTCTGTTATTACAGGGGAGGAAGAAGTAAGGAAGGACAGGGGGAGGAAGGACAGGCAGGCAGACAGGGGCGGGAATAATTCGCAAAACCCGACCCACCTATTACATATTCTGTAGCTGCTATCATTCAAATTACAATGTATTTCCCAATTTTTACTTGCCTATATTTCAGAAACTATACATCCGATCTCACAACTAAATGTATGTATAGAATCAGCATGATAGCACCAGTATAGCACCGGCTTTAGTTTATACAGGAAAATCCTGGTGGTTGGTCCTCTTTAAGGGGAGTTTTCAAGAACAAAATGACTGTTCAAAATCAGCACTCCTTCCATCAGTCTGAGGCTGCTTCTAATTAGCATTGGATCCGATCTGTCTATAAAATTTATAGGCCGGAAGTGGCATGTCTGATAAAAGTGATTAGGATCCCTCCAGAGAAAGGCACGGCATTGGCATGGCCAATCGGCTCTGTGCACTATATCACCTCCATCTTCTGCACCTATCACTGCATCCTTACTCTTTGATTGACAGTTCTGCCTATACATGATTCAACCCAGGGTGGAAATAGATGGTAAACAAGTAGGTGGAAAAGTGCACTGAACAGCGTGACAACGACAAGGGTGCACCAAGTGCCAGTGCTTTGGGCTCGTGCACATGACCGTATTTTCAGTTCACGTTCTAAAACGGATCAGACTTGCACCAATAGTATTCAAAAGGGCCATTATAGATCAACGATGAAGGAAGTTGTGTAAACGCACTTGTTGCAATGTTTCTGAGATGTTCACCTTTTCCAAGGTGCTTGACAAGGGGTCTACCAGAGAAATGTTGTACCATGTGCGTTTACACGCCAACCCCCTTTCCATGATATCTCTATGAATTTGCTGGCTGTGCCTGCAGCTGATGTGTTCTACTCACAGATTTGGCATTTTTCTCCTTGGGATTATTTACAAGGCTCTATCGATGGAATTTCTCCAGTAAGTTATATATATCCAGCAAGTATTGGTTGTATATTTATGCAAATTTCGTTAATTGTCACTAAGCATGTCCAGATGACTTTTTTAGATTGTCTAAGAAAAAAATATTAGTTTTTTTTGGAAAAAATGTATGGGTTTGTGTCAAGATCTGGGTCTTTTTATGGAATGCTAATTTTTATGGTCTTTACCAAGGAAGCATGGTTCACAGGATCCTCAGGGGTGTGTCTTTTCCAAGGGGGCATTGCTTACAGGGGAATAATGCAGAGCAGCCTAAAGACACACCCCTGAGGATCCTGTGATATATGCCGCCTTAGTAAAGACCATACAAATAGCGCTGAATAAAAAAAAATCCATATCTCTGGAATAGTATGGTGGATTTAGAAAAAAAGAGAAAACAGAAGACTCAGGAGAGCAGCGGGAATATCATAAGAGCAAAAAATGTTCATTTTTAACCTGGTGACAGGTTCTCTTTAAGTGTCTTTAGCAGAATTAGAAAATCCTACCGGCACCTCAGAATAAGACTCCTGTGTTACATCACTGAGGAAGGAGCGATGGCCCACAGCCCAGCTGGAGTTTCTCCCACCTTCCTGGAACATTCGCCAATTTTCTCTCCTAATAAAAATCTCTGGATTTCTCATTTATCCCATAAATCTGGGCAAAAAATTGAGAGGCCGTAGATTTAAATGTGCAAACTCTAAATAGCAGACTGAACTAACAAAACAAAGAACATACACTCCTCAACATTGAAATTGCAACACCAAGAAGGAAAAGTCAAAAGAATTATGGACGGATAGACATATTAATGATATGGAAATGATGAAAAAATGGAAACAACATTTTCAAAACATCTCGAATTATTCAGTATCTTGTATGAGTGCCACACTCAGAAATCCCGGTACTTTCACATCTTGGCTTCTATCAATAAGTTTATTAGGGTTGTCTGAGGAATGTTCTGCCGCACTAAGCCCCTTGGAACCGTAACTCATTAAGACTGACGGCTGGCAGCTCCTTTTATAATTGCCGACCTATAACGTCCCAGATATGTTTGATGGGAGACAAGTCTGGAGACGCTGCAGGCCATGGTAGCACGTGTAGGCCTCACAGGAGCACGAACAACATGCGGCCTGGCATTGTCTTGTTCATAAACTGTTAATGGGGAGCTTTGTAGAAATGACTGAACCACAGGTTCCATGACCAAACGTACGTAACGGCGAGCTGGAATGAAGACTAGACCGGTCCGGCTACTGTAAACTATGCCACCCAACGCCAAAATCCGTTGAGTAAGACCAGTGTGGCATTCAGTTGTGAAGGCTTCTTCATGTCACTGTCCATGTGGTCTCATCAGATTCGAAGAATGGCGCTTCGTGATCCATTCTAAGCGGCTAGTTAAATTAGATGTCTCATACCAAACCTAAGGTGTTGCTGTCTACACAAACCATCAAGAGACACTTACACAACTTTGGGCTATGAGCCAGATGTTCAACTACTGGTGACCCATTACCCTCAAACTATTGCTCTTAAAGGCTAGCATGGTGCAGAGCATGATGGCAATGGAGCCTGTAATGGAGGTTTGTCCTCTTCAGCGATGAGTCCCACTTTTGTTTTGCATGCAAAGATAATCTCAGATTGTCCTGTAGACCATGTAGGCAGCACCATGTAGAAGCCTTCACAAAGGAATATGAAAGTGTCCCCGACACTGTTTTTTAACACAACGCCAGGTAACATGTTACTCGTACTTAAGTGAGCGGCCTCTGTTGCCTAAATGTGCTACTATGGCCTGCAGCGTCACCAGACTTGTCTTCCACCAATTACATTAGGGTAATCAATACCAAAGGGAGCTGCCAGCAGTGGATCTTGATCATTTGCAGCCCAAGTGTATTCAGTATGGCAGAACATTCCTCAGACAATGATGAATAAACACACTAAGGCGGGCTTTGCACGTTGCGACATCGCAAGCCGATGCTGCGATGTCGCACGCGATAGTCCCCGCCCCCGTCGCAGGTACGATATCTTGTGATAGCTGGCGTAGCGAACATTATCGCTACGGCAGCTTCACATGCACTCACCTGCCCTGCGACCGTCGCTCTGGCCGGCGACACGCCTCCTTCATAAGGGGGCGGGTCGTGCGGCGTAACAGCGACGTCACACGGCAGGCGGCCAATAGCGGCGGAGGGGCGGAGATGAGCAGGATGTAAACATCCCGCCCACCTTCTTCCTTCCGTATAGCCGCTGGCGGCAGGTAAGGTGATGTTCCTCGCTCCTGCGGCTTTACACACAGCGATGTGTGCTGCCGCAGGAACGAGCAACAGCATCGTACCTGTCGCGGCAGCATAATTATGGAAAAGTCGGACCCTGCACCGATGATACGATAACGACGCTTTTGCGCTCGTTAATCGTATCATCTAGAATTTACACACAACGATGTCGAAAGTGACGCCGGATGTGCGCCACTTTCGATTTGACCCCACCGACATCGCACGTGCGATGTTGCAACGTGCAAAGCCGCCCTAATAGTAGCCAAGGCATTTAAGAGCATGTCTTCCAAGCTGGATGCTCTTACTTGATACTGAATAATAATAATAATAATAATAATAATAATGTTTTGAAAATGTTGTTCCGATTTGCAGATATTTATCATGTCTGTCCATCCTATGATTTATATCATTCCATGACTACTTCTTCTTGCTGTTGTAATTCCAATACAGAAAAGTGTACCAATATTGCAGTTGTCACATCTTCATCAGAGGCCCTATTCAGAGCCCCTTCCAAAACTTTCATCATATTTACTGAAATTTACCCGTTAAAAAAAAAAAAAAAAGCAGCATACGATGCTGCACTTTTTACTTGTAAAATGACGGACTACTAGTGCCCTGTCACGGATGACAGACAGTCATGGTGGTCTGGCTATAGAAGGACACAGCATCTGGCTGTGCAGAATGCTCCCTGACTTTGCATTGTTCCTGCTGTCAGTATTCATTGGTATAGGTAGTTTTCCTGCTGGATTTTTCTCTTACCTTTTTGGACCCAGCAGGAGCTCAATTTCCACCCAGTTGCTGATCATAAGTATTCCCCTGGTGCTTAAATACTTCCTTCTTCCCTGGATTGGTGCTGGTGATATTATTCAGTTCATTCTAGCTCTGGTTGCAAGCAGGTGGCTTGCTCTCATCTGTAGTAAAGTTGCTGAAGCTTTGATGAACTCTTGCCTGTGTCATCTGTAGATAAAAAGTTCATGCTTTTTCCCCCCATGTGTCCTCATGTCTTCCTTTAGCGTTTAGTGGGGCTGAGTAAATGCTCATCCCACCTGTTTTCTCTTTAGGGTCCAGCACTAGGTACCAGCGGTAGGTTTGATCAGGGGTCATCTCCCCGTTCCCTAGATGCAGGGTTCCCCTTCCCTTACCTTTCACCGCTTGCTTTGTATTTTCCCGTACCTAGCGTGACATGCCCCTCATGTACTGCCCCGAGCACTGCTAACAATTGTGTTTCTCAGCTCCTAACACAAAGCAGGGCACCGGAAAGTAGAAGTGCACAGAGTCTAAAAGCCGAAAGGTGCAGGCTGAAAAGAGATGCCGTGAGCAGAAACTACCAAAGACCTTGGGCCTATACTAAATAACATTCCAACATGCAGAGCATGACATGGAAACATAATGCTCTCTGCTTACTTAGAAGAATGGAAAAAGTGGGTCTGTTTAGATGTACTTCCTCCGCCCCACGTACTATACACTATTATAGAGCGCGAGAAATAATGTACAAATATTTGGAGATTTTCACATTACTTCTGGCAGAGGACAGTAATATACGTGCGCAGTTAACATCTCTAAATTATTGAATGCTTGAATTTTTAACAAGAAAACGTAGGAATTATGATGGGGCCTAATTAGCCTTAATCACTGCATGACAGACCATTCTCAAGCATAGACCACCCTCACATCCGACATTCATGGATCAAGTATGGAATCATCGCCATAGGCGTTTATGAGGATGCCGATCTCTAGTCAAGAGACCCAAGGCTCAGTCTGAACATCGCTGTCCAAACTCAGACCATGAATGTTGGACGTGTGAAAAAGGGTAAATTATCACTTAAAAAGGACCAACCACCAGGATTTTCCTATATAAACTAAAGCCAGTGCTATACTGGTGAGAAGGGAGGAAGGACAGGGGGAGGAAGGACAGGCAGGTAGCCAGGGGCGGGAATAACTACCAAAACCCGACCCACTAATTACATATTCTGCAGTAACAGTGTAAGTCACAAACTTTACTTGCCTATATTTCGGAAACTATACATCTGATCTCACAACTAAAGGTATGTATAGAATCAGCATGATAGTGCCAGTATAGCACTGGCTTCAGTTTATACAGGAAAATCCTGGCGGTTGGTCCTCTTTAAAAAAGGGATGTCCAGTCTAAATATACAAGTCTGCAGTTTTTCTACGTGACAGCAGACGTGTGAATCCTCACATTGTGCGCACTGTGCTCTGCAAGGATTCGCTGGTGTCAGCACAGTGAGTGTTGGTCACGTGGCCGCTAGTATGTGATATGCAGACTCCTGACCAGAATCCACCTAGATGGGCACTCACATACAGTAACTGCAGACTTGTGGATTTAGACAGGACAACCCCTTTAAGCCACATATCACATAAGAGAGGAAAGCATAAGAGCTGTGAGCCCCCCCCCCAAAAATAAATCAATCAAGTCCACATGTGAAAAAAATGAGGCGGCAGCACCCATTGCATTTTTGTTTTTAAAATTATTGGACAGGAGCTTGATTTTGCAGAATAGCCGTTACTAGAAGCTCCACGGTTTTGTGAATGATACATATGTTCCTTCCACATGATTGCAACGATCAAAATCACTGCAGCCATAAACTAATAAAATATTCCTAATATAAACAAAAGTATCACTATGGTGGTGGTTTGCAATTGACTTAATGCAAGAATAAGGTTTTATTGTTTTCTTTTTGCTTAATTGCATTTTTTTCGGTTCTATTTTGCGTAAATTATCTGCATTTGGAGAGCTGCGACCAACATCCATCAAATTTACTAGACACATTTCATTGGTGCTAAAACCGCTCTATAACTCGCTCTATATCCAGCCTGGGGCTACACAGATACATAGTATAATATGGCTAAGCACATCATGGTCACCACAAAGATGCACGTTTTTGGTCCCAAAAAAATCCACACCATTGGCACGCATTTTTGGCCGCGTTTTACTGCATTTTTGCCCAGTGCGTTTTTTAAGTCTAATCTATTGACTGGAATGGCTCAAAAACGCAGAAAGAATTGACATGCTGCAGTGGTCACCACAAAGGCGCAAAAAAGCTGCCATGTGCGCACAGCAAAAAATGAAATCTCAGACTTTGCTGGGGAAGGAAATGCATGCAGTGTTGGGCCTAAAACTGCACCCAAAAAAAGCGCAAAAACGCACCAAAAAACCGCAACGTGTGGACAAGGTTTTATATGACGCCATAATACAATGCCTATAGAGGGGCTTTACTGTACCATGGTTTCCAAATAAAGTAAAATCATGCTATTAGCCATCAAATACAGTCTTATGGAGATCAAGCATTGCCACATGTCACGCTCCCGGTCCGAAGGCGCCGCTCACCACCCGTCGCTCCAACCCCTGGGGTCCCCACTCTCCGCCAAGGCCGCTCTCCTGCAACCCTGTCCAGAACTTTTCCCCGTTGGCTCCGGCCCCGCGCCGCTCACTCACTGCAGCCACCAGAGCGCCAGCGTCCTGCCTCTCCTCCTGTGCTCTCGGCTCTGACCTCCGGGTTGTGGCCCTCACACATGCACACTAGGGGGCGCGCGCGTGCACTCACCTAGACTTAAAGGGCCAGCTAAACTGTCCGGAATATCACTAATAAGTAACCTTGGGTATTTAAGACTTGCTACTCCCCATGGCCAGTGCTTGTTCAACGTGTCCCTGTAGCTTCTCTCTTGTACCAGTTGTTCAGGTCCCTCTATGCCTGTGCTTGGTGTAACTCTGTCCCTGCTTGCATATCCTGAGTACCGTTCTGAGCACACACTCCAGCCTCATGCCAGTAACCTGCACCAGTCTCCGCTCCTGGACCTCAGCCTGATCCCGTTAACCTGTACCAGTCTCCACTCCTGGACTTCAGCCTAATCCCTGTGACCTGCACCAGTCCCAGTTCTGGACTTCAGCCTAATCCCTGTGACCTGCACCAGTCTCCGCTCCTGAACGTCAGCCTAATCCCTGTGACCTGCACCAGTCCCAGTTCTGGACTTCAGCCTAATCCCTGTGACCTGCACCAGTCCCAGTTCTGGACTTCAGCCTAATCCCTGTGACCTGCACCAGTCTCAGTTCTGGACTTCAGCCTAATCCTTGTGACCTGCACCAGTCTCAGTTCTGGACTTCATCCTAATCCTTGTGACCTGCACCAGTCTCCGCTCCTGAACGTCAGCCGAATCCCTGTGACCTGCACCAGTCTCCGCTCCTGAACGTCAGCCTAATCCCTGTGACCTGCACCAGTCTCCGTTCCTGGACTTCAGCCTAATCCTTGTGACCTGCACCAGTCCCAGTTCTGGACTTCTGCCTGATCCCGTTAACCTGTACCTGGTCCAGATCAGATCCTGCATGCAGTGACTCTTGCTGATCCCGGCTCCCGTGCATCTAGCCCGCTGTGGTTACGCCCGACAATCTCTGTATAGGGGTTCGCTCGAGGCGGCATCGCAGGGGAGTCCTGTGCATAGTCCAGAGGGTCCACTCCCAGGACTATCCTTACACCACATATGGCACAATACACTCCAAACACATTGTAATATGTCTCTATGTAATACAGGGTGAACCCACTATGGCTTTTCAGAAACATCGCTGCTGTAGGGTTCTTAAGTCTCCGGAGAAAGGGGGGGGGGGGGGTCAAAAATCTATCCAAAATCCTCAATGCATGATGTTATTGTTTTTTTTAGATGAAAATCCTCCACAGTCTCCATACTTTCCCCTGGTAGTAAATGGTTTCTTTACAGCAGGTAAAATGTATAGCTAAGGCGGCATAGAATCATAGAATGGTAGAGTTGGAAAGGACGTCAAGGGCCATCGGGTCCAACCCTCTGCGAGTGCAGGCTTTCCTAAACCATCCCGGCTATATGTTTATCCAGTTTCTGCTTGAAGGCTTCCATTGATGGAGAGCTCCCCACCTCCCGTGGTCGCCTGTACACACTACATTCAGAGGTATACGAGGATGTTGTCTGAATCGATGAAAAACAGGTTAAAGGCATTTTCCTGATCCAAGTAGACTCGGTTTGTACTCCTTCGAAGGGCTGTCAATCCTTTCAGATGGGCACAGGAACGTATAGTAGAAGTTAAGGTTGGCGCTCTGACGGGTTCCCAGTGTTGGCAATAGCGGTCCCAATATAAAGAATAGCAATAAACCACGGCACTCGATACAATCAAAGAGTAGTTTATTGAAGCGTCAGTATAAAAAGCTCCAATAGAGGTAGAGCGGTCGGACAACCTTTTGTTCCAACCTAGACCTTGTTCACGGCCAAGTAGGTAATATGGAGTAATGCCAGAGAGGCTGAGTGCCCGGGATTGTGGTTACTTGTTCTACTGGGCACGAGAACATAACCGCCGCCCTCCACTATTGTGCCCGTCTGAAACACCGTGTACCCAGCCTAAAAGCTGTCGTATGAAAGTTACAAATCCAGCCTTAATCACAAATAATACAGCTTTTCAGATAAAAGGGATGAGGTCAGATATAGGATAGAAGAGTAGAATAATATATGGGAATTTTCACCTCCCAACAGCCGGAGACCAGTGAAAAGCTCACTCTGCCGATTCTACAAATTTCTATCCAAGAAGACGCTCTATGCAGCTGTCTTGGTGATCTCTGACCCCCCCATAAACAAATTATCTGCTTTTATTTGAGGACAGAGGGGTCAGGGGGTCAAAATGACCTAATTACAATAAAGTATGGGAAAACAGTTCAACAAATGAGATTATCTTAGGAAGTCAGATAAAGCACAGGGGAACGTCGCTCTTCTCGCCGTCATCTGTAAGGAGCTACAATCACAGGAGACAAATATGCGACGGCGGCTCCGGCAGGATAATTATTAGTAAGCTGACAAGGAGCAGGAGATTTCCATACTTCATATAAATCATCAGTGATTACGGATGAGCAGAAAATAAAATAATTCCGCAAGTAGGTCACACTACAAAATGATGGAGAGAAACAGGATCATTTCTACTTGCAGAAAACTTCAATGCAAGCGACTTTATACATATTCCTTTCTAACTGATGCATCTGATCAGACTCAGACTGGCCCACTGGAGGACCGGTGAATTCCCTGGTGGGCCCATCCCTCTGTTATGTTAGTTGGCACAATACATTTAATTCACTATGCAGAGTCAAGAGAGGCATCTAATCATTAATTTAACAAACTAGTTTATTAATTATATGGAACCATAGGCAAATTTGTGAATGAGGATAATGTAATATTTGCATGTAGCAGAACAGCGGGCCTCCAGAGGCAATGTCACTGGCGGGCCCTTACCCCCCAGTCCGACAATGAATCTCATGCCTTTCTTACATGATGCATTGGATAACTTTACGCTAATGCCTTTCTTATTGATTATTGAGACGTTGAATATACATGTGCTTCAATGGACTAGGATGCCATCTTGATTGTGCTATAGAAATCGTGTTTGTGGTCACAGTCAAACTCATGGCTGATCTGAAGAGTCCATGTCGATTCCTAATTTTTAAAGCTAAGCAGTTGTAAAATCCCAAGAAAAATAATAATACTGGTAAAATATATATTTTATTGACAAGTAAGAAGCAAAATGTGAGGAATTGCTAAAAATTATTCTCTTGCACCAGAAACTTTCTTTCCTTAAAAGGGTTATCCTGGCTCCAAGATCCTATCCCAATATGTAGTAGGTGTAATAATAATATTATTAGCAAATACCTCCAATGAGAAATGAAGTATAGTTCTCCTGATATAGCCATGTCTCTTACCTCATGTGCAGGGCATTGCAGCTTAGATATCTATGGTAAGACCCGTTGAAGCCCCACCTACAGGGGCGAAACGGCCGTAGTCTTTTTGTGCTAACCATCCTCATTCCCTCCCTGTAACGCCGAAGCATGTATCCTCTGACCATGAAATAAATCTGAACACTTCACAGCAATTACCGGTGAGTGCCGTTCCTATTTTCTTCTTTTGCTTAAATATCTATGGTTAAGACGACGAGAAACTAATTAACTGTCACTATATGAAAGGATGTAGTCATGGATACCTAAGCTTCAATGCCCTGCACATGAGGTAAGAGACATGGTTTATCAGAAGTACTATACTACATTTCTATTTGGTGGGATTTGATAATATTGTTATCATTACACCTACTACATATCGGAATAGGATCTTGGAATAACCCATTGCATTCGAGGTCTAATAGCTCCTAGAATGCTACTCTAAGGGTACCGTCACACTTTAGCGACGCTCCAGCAATCCCACCAACGATCTGACCTGGTCAGGATCGCTGGTGCGTCGCTACATGGTCGCTGGTGAGCTGTCAATCACGCAGATCTCACCAGCGACCAGTGACCAGCCCCCAGCGACGCGTGGAAGCGATGCTGCGCTTGGTAACTAAGGTAAATATCGGGTAACCAAGCGCTTGGTTACCCAATATTTACCTTGGTTACCAGCGCACACCGCTTAGCGCTGGCTCCCTGCACTCCTAGCCAGAGTACACATTGGGTTAATAAGCAAACTGCTGTGCTTATTTACCCTATGTGTACTCCGGCTTCTTGTGCAGGGAGCAGGGAGCTGGCACTGGCAGCCTGAGAGCGGCGGACGCTAGTAACCAAGGTAAATATTGGGTAACCAAGCAAAGCACTTCCCTTGGTTACCCGATATTTACCTTGGTTACAGCTTACCGCAGGCTGCCAGAAGCCGGATCCCTGCTTCCTGCACATTCAGATCATTGCTCTCTCGCTGTCAAACACGCTGATGTGTGCTTTACAGCGGGAGCGCAACGTCCAAAAAATGAACCAGCACTGTGTGTAACGAGCAGCGATTTCACAACAGGGGCCAGATCGCTGCTCAGTGTCACACACAGCGAGATCGCTGATGAGGTCACTGGTGCGTCACCAAAAACATGACTTAGCAGCGAACTCGCTAGCGATCTCACTGTGTGAAAAGTACCCCTTTTAAGCCAACTACACACTTCAAAGACATACTGATATGGATTTTATTTTAGATTGTGAGCCCCAATGGGGACAGTGATGATCACGTCTGTAAAGTGGTGTGGAATGAATAGCGCTATATAGTTGAGTAAAATAAATAAATAAGCCAACTACTGTACATGTTCTATAGTGAAAGCCTATTAGGGAGACCTGGGACAGGGCATTACTCGAATCAGATTCATTGTAATAATGTATGGAAAGCTTTTTGTCAGCTGGAGACGGAAGTTATAGAAAAACCCTCATCTGTGGCTTACACTAGTCTACGATCACTAGGACACTTCCTCGTCTGTGAATAGGGTTTCTTTTTCACCCACAAAGCCACAAAGAACAGTGAATGCCACTTCAAACGAGCAAAAAAACAAAACATAAGAACAATGCGGAATAAAAATGGCTAATAAACACTTGTTTATCAATATGAACACAGACAAGAATCTTCACAGGCGCATATGTTGCCGGAATTTAAAAAGGGGACCTCTCGTATTTAACCCATCTCCAGGCAGCGCGTTAATAAGCAGAAATAACCGATCAGAGTGATATATCATTTATTATGAAAAGATAGAATATACAACTTTTCATTTATTAAAGGGAACCTGTCAGGTGCAATATGCACTCAGGACCACGAGCAGTTCTGGGTGTATATTGCTAATCCCTGCCTAACCATCCCTGTATACACTAGCATAGATAAAGAGATCTTTACAAAAAGTATTTCTAAAGATCTTGTACCGTATGCTAATGAGCGAGGGGACTAGTCCCTGGGCGTTAGTTCCCCTGGCTAGTCGGCTCCATTAGCATGTTAGTACACCCTTGTGGGCCCCTGTGGGCGTGCTAACATGTAAATGAATGTGCAGCGTCAGAGGATGATCTCACCCACCTCTCTGCTGTCAGCGCGTCCGACGTGGGATTTCGGCTCAGTGCGCATGACCTTGGAGTTTTGGTCATGCGCACTATGAAGCCGGGTGTCCCGGCTTCAAACTGAAGTAGTGCGCATGACCGAACCTCTGGGATCATGAGCACGGAGCAGAAAATTGGACGCGATGGCGGCGGAGAGGTGAGTGAGATCATCCTGTGACGCTGCGCATTCATTAGCATGATAGTACACCCACAGGGGCCCACAGGGGTGTACTAACATCCTAAGGGGGCTGACTAGCCAGGGGAACTAACGCCCAGGGGACTAGTCCCCTCGCTCATTAGCATATGATAAAGGAGCTTTAGAAATACTTTTTCTAAAGATCTCTTATCTATGCTAGTGTATACAGGGACGGTTAGGCAGGGATTAGATCTGCTCGTGGTTCTGGGTGCATATTGGACCTGACAGGTTCCCTTTCTTGTAAATCCCTGCACACAGTTTAGGACTGCCCACACGACTAACCGTTATTCTCTTTAATGTATTCTTGTTTAGGACTGCCTATAGCACTCTTTAGCTCGCAGTGATTTCAATCAATACATTACAGGTTTGTCTGAATCTTTTTCCTAAACAGCTATGGGGCCAATACATAATATAGTTTTCAGCAGAATTCTGGTGTAAAGCAAGCAAAATTTTTATGCAACCCATAATTGGCGGTTTTGCACTACTCCTGACAAGCTCTGCCGACTTTATAAAAAAACGAGGTGCAGATTCGCCAGAAAGTGCATGGCCGAATACAGCCAACAAATTCATCACAATTTACAGCATGAAAGTGGCGTCAATTATACAGATGTGTACTGGAGAACATTTCTTGCAGTAATATTTATTCACTTATATAACATTTGTACTTACACTTATATAGCACCATTAATTCCACAGCACTTTACATAAATCAGTAATACTGTCCCCATCGGGGCTCACAATCTAAATTCCCTATCAGTATGTCTTTGGAGGGTGGAAGAAACCGGAGAACCCCGTGCAAGTTCCCAAACTAAACTGCTGATAAACCAAAAACTATCTCCTTCTCTATGTATTTGATTAACAGGGATTTTTATGGTTAATGGACATATTAACTTATCAACGGACTTGAATCAGACTTGGCTGAGCTCCAACGCTTCATTACACCTCACCTTGGAGTTACACTTACCTCATTGCGCCTCAGGTATAAATGAGCAAAATAGAAATGGAATCAACAACAGAACAGGTACAAGTGATTATCAATAGTAACAAATCCACCATCACCCATGATGATACCTAGATACTGATCTGCCGAGGCTCAGAACCCAAAATCTCATAAAAAGGCCCTCGGCTGGAAGCTTTACTAAAGTTATGTTGTAGGTTTCATTCATGAATAAAGTTCTCTGACTGTTCTATACAAAAAAAAGTGAAAAATGACACGTATACGCTTCTTATTCTGGTATCATCCCCTATTGCAAAGATCCGAAACCTACCTGACCATGAGAGCCACTTTGGCACTGAGAGAGGGTCATGAGCCACATTTAGCTCCCACCACTCACAGTAGTGACACCCAGAGCCTCCATTACCAGAATAATGACAGCCAAAGCTTTTCCACAGAAATCACCACACCTAGGCACTATACCAATATTCAGGGGTTCCTACCTCCATTCAGATCTGCTCTTCTATGGTGGACTACTCAGAAAAGTCACCATCTCGGGACCTGCCCTTCATAGCCATTTACAAAACCTGGTGCTGATGCACCTAGCTGGCAGACAACCGGGAGCCACACATCAAGGGCCCGCGTGCCACATGTGGCTCCCAAGTCACAAGTTGGGGACTTTTTCTCAAGTGATGTGTTTTTGATTCCATGACCTACAAAGCTATATTCCTGCCATCATTGGTGCGCAATACTCAAGGACAATCCAGCGCAAAGCTTACAACTTCCAAGCAATGGTTCTATATCCACGGGCAAACCACATGTGGCAAAGTTACTCCAAGCAGACACGTTTCACACACATGATGCGCTTTTAGTCATAGATGGAAAATAGCATATACAGTTGAGAAGCTACATATCATGAGGACTAGGGCTGGGGACACACGGGCATTAATGCAAGTCAATCACATGACACTCAGCTCCCACTCTGCTGGAGTGTAAGCCAGGTGTCATGTGACTGTGATGTGATCCTGCGATCACAGCACAGCTGTGGAGGAGAGGGGGAAAGAGTAATCTCCTCCATTGTCAGCTGATGCGATTACCACACTGCACTCCGGTGTCATCCGAGGGCAGTGTCATGTTTCTCTCGCACCCGTAAACTTGTATGGGTGCGAGCGAAAACGAATCAGATTCCACCCGTAGCATGCTACGATTGTTTTCTCGGTCCAATTAGGGCTGAGAAAAAAAAAATGTTCAAGGGAGCGACCATGTAAAGTAACATTGGTCCGAGTGGAATGCAATTTTTTATCACATTCCACTTGGTCTGTTTTTCTTGCCGTATGTGCTTAGCCTTAGGAAAATACATGGGGCTCCTGAGCCGCTATGACACCACCATTCCCTATTCTTGATATTTTGGAGCAGGACCTCAACATAGGGCAAAAGCATTTGGTGAAACAGCCCCCCATCTAAAAGCTGGGTGGGTGGCTCCCACTCTGGTGGGTGCCAATCAATCAGAGAAGCAGGGCTCGCGGCCATCAGTTGGATGCTGGCTCGGCTCCAATCTTGGAGGGAGATAAAGACATTGAAGAACTCCTCCACGTCACTGTTTTAGTGGTGCAATGTTGGCACTGTGGCACATATAGGTTGACGTGTCCCAGTGTCCAAGAAATCAGCACCACGGAAACGTTTTCAGCAGTAGTATACCTAAGGCTCGTTTCACACGTCAGTGAAAAACACTGCCGTTCTTCACTGACGTGTAAAACACGCACAGGTCCCTCCGTGTTCCGTGATTCACAGCACACGTGGGTTGTCCATGTACAATCCGTGATCCCGTGATTGCACATGGACATTACTCACCTGCCTTCACTGCTGCTGTCCATGGTGCTGATCTCCTCGGGTCTCCAGCGTCCGCCCACCGCTCTCTGCACCTACTTCCTGGTCGGGTTTTCCTGCCCCTCATGAATATTCATGATCCAGGCAGAAGCTGCCGAGAGCGGAGCAGGCACAGCGAATCGCAGGCAAGGTAAGTTGAAAATTTTGAATATTTAATATGTCCGTGATTTTCTTGTACGTGTTTCACTGATCACACACGGATCACACCATAGTGTGGTCCGTGGGTCATCAGTGATGCCAGACAAGAACTGACATGTCTCCGTGCAGAATCACGGACACGCGTGTACGCTGCACCAGAGACACGTTCAGTGAAAAATCACTGATCTGTGAGCAGACCCATTGATTATAATGGGTCTGCGTATGTCAGTGATTCTGGTACATATAAAAAAAAGCACAAACGTACCCGAATCACTGACGTGTGAAAGGGGCCTTACAGAAACTTTATAACGTCCGTGAGCAATCTCATTACCCATCCACTGGGGGTTTTTTTATTCCTGAAACAGAGAGCCAATTAGCAGATTACACAAATACATGCTAAGATGATAAATGTAACGTCTTACACTTCTTAAGCAGGTCATGAGTGGCAGGGGGATCTCTCGCCTCCGCGGGCACTGACAGCTTTTGCAGAGCTTGCAAGGACACTGCCAGGAGCGCAGTCTGACCCTGCGCTTAGATAGTATCGGAGGTACTTTAGCAGAGTACCTTTCTCAGCACACAGCGCTCAGTGTTTACCTGCGCTCCAGCATTAATCTCTGGCTTTGCAGATAATAGCTCTTATATCCTGCCCCGGGGGTACACACGCTGCATGAGAATAAACCAGGCGCAGGATCCCACATGCTGTCATGCCACATGCATATTGGGGATAAAATAGTCATCTTGGATAAAAAAAAAAAAATCTTACAATATATTCATTTGGTCACATTGAGAAGAAATGATTACGCCATAAATGTTATAAATTGGCAAATCGCCTTTAAATTTTGACCCTCGCAGGCTTCTGTATTATTCATCCTTAGTAACTTCCCACAGCAGAGTGAGCCGTAAATACAGACTAGAAATCAGTGACCAGGAACGAGCAGAGCGAAAATGAAGCTGGCTCTTCTCCGCTGCTTACAGAGCAGGAAAATCAGATTATTACACACCAGGACATGGCTTCTCAAGCTTTTACCACTGGGATCTCGCCAGCCACAAAATAGATTATATACCAGCCAGAAAATATATTAGATATTTGGCCCTCACCAGTGGCCAACATAGTTTAATCTCTAAAATATGCACAGTTGTTTTCTTATACCAACCAGAAAAGGCCTGCACAGCGAAGATAAACACTTCAGAGAAAACTACCTCCCCACCTGTGCCTCAGAAAAGGTTTTATGAAAAACATTGGCAGAATTTGTATTTTTACTAGCTCAAAAACTAACTTAAAGGAATCTGTCAGCAGGTTTTTGCCACCTAATCTGAAAGCAGCATGATGTAGGGGCAGAGACCCTGATTCCAGAGATGTGTCACTTACTGAGCAACTTCGTGTAGTTTTGATAAAATCACTGTTTAATCAGCAGGAGATCATCATTACAGGACTACTTGGCGTGCTGCAGGTAGTCCAGCATATTCATGAGCTCTGTATAACTGCTAGATCTTCAGCAAAGGAAACATTGATTTTATCAAAATGACAGCAAACAGCTCAGTAAGTGACACCTCGCTGGAATCAGGGTCTCTGTCTCTATATTATACTGCTCTCAGATGGGGAGAAAAAACATGGTAGCATATTCCCTATAAAAGGTGCTGAACATATGGGCCGGAATCCCAGTAATCCGACATTTATTTCATACCTTGTGGATATGTCATACACGTTCATTAAGGCACCAGCACTTTTAACATGAATTTCAAGGGCGATTCTTAAGGCCTCCATATATATTATTTATTATAATAGCACCATTTACTCCATGTCGCTTTACATACGAGACTAATGTTAGTCAAACGCTCCGAGATGTGTATTAGTTAAAGAATATATTATTGTATTGTATTATTATATTATTGTATTATTGTATCAGTTAAAGAATATAGCAAATACAATTTCGGACTAACAATGCTTTTTTTTTCTCTGTTTGGGAAATCTTCATGCTTCTCCTCGATTCGTACCAGTGACCTTTCATGTGGGAATCAGCCTAATAACATACTGAGCTATTAGGGAATGTGAGAACTGGTTGTAATTTGTAGTATACAGGCAGAAAAGGAATTTTCCACCACCAGGAGCAAAACAGTAACAATGCAGTTACATGACAAGAATCTGCATAACTAATCATATGCTAAATAGCTGCAAATCACATTTATATATGAGATAGCCAAGATGATTGTCTATAAAATGAAGATAGTCACACGCTCAAAGCTGTAGTGGATGGTGAAATATGGAGCCTGAAAGTCAAAAGTACAAAACATTGTTACCCTTTTGCTGATCAGTATAAGCTGCTGCCAGAAATGTCTGGCAGCGTCTCTTTCATAAAAAAAAAAACACAGAAGCATTTGGCAGTGAGCACTCCTGTGTAAGTATGAGTCCAAAGAGATACCTGTAAACCACTGTCCAGCCGACAGCAACCTACAGTCTATGGGCGGTTAATGCTGGGATTACAAATGCCAACCGTAGGCAGTTAACCTACCACTGATTGGCAGTCGAATATTGGCCGGTTTACACTGACTGACCACAATTGTATTCACAGTCTGAGAATAAGGGGGATAATTTATTGCATGCAAAAATGGATTATCCCCCGTATTCAATATATTGATATCTCTGCTGTAAGGAATCATGTGATCAGGTCATGTGACCAGAAGTACATGATGAGTATATGTATTTCATATCTCTTTAATGGTAAAGGGCTTGGGGACAAGATCTGACATTGGTAATCATATGATGTGGCATGTGACTGGAAGGGCACCATAGGATTCATACTGGATCCTCCGGACCACAATGCAAGCAGCTAGGTAAGAAGGATTTATATCAAATAGTTAATGAATCGCATCACTCAATTGGCTCTTGGGGAACACTAATTCTATAAGAATCGGCAGGATACAGGTTTGGCTCCATATTCCCCCGTGATCAAGCTGGGCAAAACGTGTATCTCAATATCAGTTAATAAAGAGATCAATTTTTATATAGTTTTACTGTCAGAATATATATATTTACATACACACACACACACACATATATATATATTACATATAAATATATATATATATATGTCGGACTCATTAAATGGATGTGATTTTGGCCAATGAATACCATTGTAAATGCCCATTAGGATCAGCCAATGTTAGCACATTAATAAGCGGATATAAATTATATACAAATCTACCGTTCACATAGGTCGACAAAAACTGTATGGGGAAGACAGACCGATAATATAATTGTTCTGTCATTATACAACATAATCTTATTGTCAGCAGATATATAAAATATATATTTATTTTACTGGATGCTATGGGAATGAAAAGTGCTTTTTGCGCAATTTTGATGTATAACAGACGGTGGCCAAAAGAACAAAACCAGGAAAAAATAATTATTGTGGATTACATGGCAAACATAGAGTTGATCATTTTTTCTCCATAAATGTAAAGAATAAATGAACCTGCAATGTACAGAAATTGAATCCCTTTGTGAGAATATTTCCCCGCCTGGACGGCTTTTGATTCATTTAAACTATAAATACTCGGTCTCCGTCCTCCGCTCGCAGCGTGTTCTTACATTCCATCACTTTCGGCTATATTAGGCTCAACACAGTTGTCTTTTTCAGCCCCTGCAGATGGATCTGACAGGATTTTTGTCTATGACACTTTCCTGTGTGAGAAAGGCCAGCAGCTGGTTGTAAAACGTGTGATCCCCCTGTACATTGTATTCTGCTTTACAACTACTAATATGTACGATGTCACTGGTCCCCACTACACAACAGTGTCAAATGTGAGGGGACCGTAATCATTGCATGAAGCCAAGAAAATGATCAGAAACAATGATGTGATTAGTCGGGCTCTCCGGGCACTCAGGTTATTACATGGTTAAAACGGCAGTTACAGAGGTTTAAATTTAAAAATGATTTGCAGTTTGAATTTTGCCCCAACTGTCACTTGCAGTCATGTGACCTTCAGCTTCCCACTTCCTGTTAAATTACATTGAGGTGCAGAGTACAGCCATTCACTGAAAAATATAATCCAGCTGGGTGCAACAGCGGTGTTTCTTTATTTGTGCAAAGACAGACAGTGCACAAGCTAACGTGTACGCGTTTCTGGCTCTCCGCAGCCAGGGCAGGGCCGACATCCGAGTCTGGGGGACGGTGAGGTCAGGTGGCGGAGAGCTGGATTTTCAGTATTTTTACAGCTATTCATGTCTGAGCTTTTGAACAGAACGGAAACCTGTCAATCATGTTGAGCCCATGTGTAGACGGCAGACATAAGACGATCTCGAGGAGGCGGTGTGGCCGGTACACTCCAGATGGTTTTATAAGACATATTGACTGGTGGCATCCATAGGAGAGGGAGGGGGCATGCCCCCTATACAAGGCAAGGTTCTTAGGAACTTGTTATTATTTTCAAAATAAAGGGCAATGTAGGCAGAAGAAGGGGTCAAAATAACAAAAATAAAGGCTACGGACTGTAATGTTTTTCTATTTCTCTGTGCCGGCACACCCCTTTACACATCATGCACAGTAACAGAGCCCTATGGACAGTGCCTGTATAGAGTGCTGTGCACCCTCTGGCAGACAAATGCAAAAAAAAATGCATGTGTTTTTGCCCATACGTTTTTTGCCAATTCTTATTTTCACTATAAATCAATGGTAAAACGCAAAAAAGAAGTGACATGCTGCTGCTTTTTCTGCACCCAAAACTGTAGGCAAAAAAGAAGCAACGTGCGCACAGTATTTCTGAATTCTCGTAGACTTTGCTGGGGAAGGAAATGCATGCAGTTTAGACCCACAAACTGCACCCAAAATTGCACCAAAAACTGTACTGTGCGCACAGGGCCTAAGGTACCACATTACTTTCCAGAGAAGAATTGCAACAGTTTTATAACAGTTGTGATAGTATTTTGTGTATGAGAAATAAGTGAAAAACTGGGACTACATGGTACCGACATTGCACGGCCAAAGAGATTGCACTATGGGGATGCTACACTGCATAATGCAAGTGAATGTGATCACATTGTGACCTGCAAGTTTCCACAACAGGCAAGTTACAATTTGTCAAGTGCACATGGATTCATTGAGACTTGCATTTCACAGTCACAAAAACGTACATGTTGTATTAGCATAAAGCAATCTTTGTACCATTTGTGATTGATCCTGAAGAAGGAGCCAGGGCTCCGAAACGCGTAGTCGTCCTGTTTCAAGCCTTTAATACACACGGCAGCGCGGTGGGTTAACCCTTTCTTAGATCTCCTATCTGGCAAAATAGACTAATAAGTGACCATTGACCGGCAAGCATGTTCCCAATCGGTGGTCATTTAATGCCGCACATTGGCTGGTGTTCATAGCAATGCTGGTTATTGGCTCGCACATTGGCAGGTGTGCATAGCAATGCTTCAGACCACCTAAACAGGCCAGTAATGCTCATGTGTTGGGTGTGAAGATTTTTAGCTAGTTCAAAAACCATTATTCTCGGCGGAACATTGTCCTGTGTTAAAAGGTGACGTGCGGCTGAGAATAACGATATTCTATCTTCATATCAGCTATGGTTCTGTGCACTTACTGTTTTCGATGGCTGATTAGCTTGCATTTAGGAAATCAGTGGTCTGTGCGCACTAGCCAGATATTC
The DNA here is from genome assembly GCF_048569485.1 of Anomaloglossus baeobatrachus. Classification (NCBI taxonomy): domain Eukaryota; kingdom Metazoa; phylum Chordata; class Amphibia; order Anura; family Aromobatidae; genus Anomaloglossus; species Anomaloglossus baeobatrachus. The sequence continues at coordinate 92,464,331 of NC_134359.1, read as the reverse complement.
CCGCGGATTTGCTGCATGTTTCGCTGCAGAAAATGTTCTTAACCTTTCTGCAGTGATTCACCAGCAAATACAATGGGAAAAAAATGCTGTGAGCACTAGGCTGATTTTGACAGCTGCAGGTTTTGCTGCGGGATTCCTGCAGCAAAAACAATTGCATGTCACTTCTTTTCCACAGGTAGCTGTGGGATTTCACTAATGTAATTGTGAAATCCCGCAGTGAACAACCTGCGGAAAAAACGCACCAAATCTGCACCAAATCCACACCAAAACGCATGCGGATTTCGGTGCAGATTTGGTGAGGTTTTTTTTCTGCAGGTGCGGAAATCTTTGAGAGCCTGCGGAATTTTCTTAAGAAAATTCCATTTTCTAGTGCACACAAGGCCTAACAGCAGAGGTCGCCATGTCTAAGCCCAGCATTAGGCAATGCTTTGATCTGAGCGGCGGATGGAAGGTTGAATATTTATTTTTACAATTTACGTGCCTAACAAGTAGAGTCCTTGGCAAAGAGCAGACACTGGGTCCTGGCTTCCGTATAATTTGAGCAGATGCTAGGAGGAGACGGCAGGTGCTTCATACTGGAGATCAGGAGGCAGAATGAGCTGCAGATCAGAGGCACAAGTGTTATCTAATGTCAAGGTCACAGGGAAGAGCAGCGCACATAAGCCTCTTAGGTGACATGTTTCCACGACACAACATATGAGAAAAAAAAAAGTCCTATTCAACAGTGGTGAACTGCAAACAAAGCACCACACCCACAGAGGGTTAAACCAGTGCGGAGATCCTTTCTGACAAATGTCAGGATCAAATTCCCTTTCTACATTTTAAAGTGTAGATTCTGGCTGCAAAGTTCCATGTATTATTCAGCGCTGGAAACCAACCTGACTGTGATTTTCAAAGCAGTTTGCTTTATACTGACGGCCCTTACTTTATAGAAAGGTTTTATTATTTTCTTTTGCACATACAGGCACCTGTCAACAGAAACTTTATTTTATCAGATCGTCTAAAACTATCAAGGTCATCGCACCTTATTTAGCAGCAGCTTTCCAACCCACAACATGGCAAAAGGAATTTGTGTCCCATGCAGAAGTGTCCGAGTCTTTTAGTGATCACTTTATTGCTTCATGTTCATTGATAGAAGAGCTGATCCACATCCCCATGTTATTGCTTTTGCTCCTCCTTGACTATTGTACAAGGTAGCAGCATAGTCAGAAATCAATAAGATGGCCGCCGCCGCCGACATTCCATATCTGTGAGTTACATGAATAGTAACAGATTTCACCCTGGACTAAAAAATGTCAGACCTCTCTCTATGCCAGGTGAATAATTAATAACTAAAGCCAACTTAAAGGGGTTTTCCCATGGACCAAGTTCATTTTAATTAATAGATCTTGGAATAATGATAAGTTTCTCAAATGGATGTGTGTTTAAAGGGAACCTGTCACCAGATTTGTCCCTTATGAGCTGCAGCCACCACCAGTGAGCTCTTATGTACAGCATTCCATAATACTGTATATAAGAGCCCAGGTCGCACTGTATAACATAAAAAAAATACTTTTGTTATACTCAACTGGAGGGCAGTAGAGTCCGATGGGCGTCAATAGTCTTTGTCTGGCACCTCCTGTCTTCCTTCCATTGCCGGTCTCCTTCAATAGTCCGTGTGGATAATGTCATCCACATAGAGGCCTGCATTGCACTCCATGCAAACTTCTCTGTGCTCTGGTGAGGGCAGAGCAAAGTACTGTAATGCGCAGGTACAGGGAAAGGTCAAAGAACATCCGCACATGCGCACTACAGTATTTTGATCTGCCCTCACCAGAACAGAGAGCAGTGCACATGCGCAGGAGCGCAATGGAGGCCTCTGTGTGGATGACGTAGTACGCGTCATCCACATGGAGCTGGGAAAGAGGATGACGATAGAAGAAATCGAGGAGGCATCAGACCGAGACCAGCAATGCCCACTGGACCGGACCACCCAGCAGACGAGTATAATAAAAGTTTTTTTTAATGTTATACAGATCGGCCTTGGCTCTTATATACAGTATTTTAGAATGCTTTATATAAGGGCTTACTGGTGGTGGCACAGTGTATAAGGGACAAAATTGGTGACAGGTTCCCTTTAAAAAAAAAAGTTCCTGTGCTGAGATAATCTTATACATAATGGATGTGTCTGACCGTACAGGGACATGTTCTGGTCATACCATATCTCCTGGACCAGGAAAGTGGCAAATAAGTATGCAGACATTACAGCACAGGATCACAACTTCTTCTTTATGTGAGGTAAAACATAATTTTTTTTATTATTTTTTTTGTTAACAGGGAAATGTTTTACCTCATAAAAAGAATCAGCAGTGATCCCGTGCTGTAATGTCTGCATACTCTCTTTTGCGTCCTCCCCGGCCCAGGAGCTGTGGTATGATCAGACCATGTCCCTGTATAGTCAGACACGGCCATTACACAGTACATGGCAGGGACACATATATAAGATTATCTCAGCACAGGGACATTTTTTAAAACACATCCAATTGTGGAAATTATTATTATTCCAAGATCTATTGATTAAAATAATCTTTAAAATTAACTTTGTTAGTTGGGAAAACTTCTTTAAAGACAATACATAGGAAAAGTATTGAGACTGACTGACTACCAGGGAAAAGAGGGACTGGGTATACTGGATTTCAATAAACCTGATCCTTTCTAACCACAAGACATAATATTATTTTCCTCTATTCATGATGGACCCAGCAGAGTTGTCATGTTTACAGCTCCATCAAACACACTTTATTTCAGATTATAGTTTTTTGTAAATGTGTTATAAAAAAAAGTTGTGTTAGGCCCTGTGCACACTGCTTTTTTTGCTGCGTTTTTGGTGCAGAATTGGTGCAGTTTGTGTTCATATGCTTCGGGCAGCTCCTCCTAAGCAAAGTCTATGAGAAATCCGAAATGCTGTGCGCACGTTGCTTCTTTTTTCCCTAACAGGTTTTGCTGCAGATTTTCTGCAGAAAAAAAGAAGCAGCATGTCACTTTTCTGCAGGTCGCTGCGTTTTTCCCAGTGTTTTGCCATTCATAGTGTTAAAAAAAACGCAGCCAAAAACGCACCAAAAAGCATGCGTTTTTTTATGCGGTTTTTCGGCCGGAGGTGCGTTTTTCGCTTGAGAAACAAATCTGTAGTGTGCGCACTTAGCCTTAAAACAGTTTTTCATATTTTATTATTAGGCATATTTGGTTACTTTGGGTCCATGTGGCATTTTGCACATTTTCATTTTTTTATAGCACGAACAGGAGGATGGGGAAAAAAAAAAAAAAAGCATTTAGCATTCTGGAAGAAACAAAAACAAAACACGATAGCAAAAACAACAACACTTCTAAATGTAGTAGGACATTAAAAAAAAGAAAAACCCACAAAAAATGTCGTGTAAAATGTGTCATTTTTGCGTGAACACGTTAAAATTCATTCAGATATGCGTATTTTCCACATACTAATTCTATCCACAATTTTTAACGGATAGCAAATAGACAATTCAAAGAGGAGGACAAGAACTCTAGTGCCACTTGTTAGAAGTAGCAATCCTAAAAGTCAATATTGACAGGTTAAAAGGGCCATGACACATGACTTCGGATAAGAAGCCAAAAACAGAAACTACATTGGCAGACACATGTTTTGGGTTGTTTGCCCTTCATCAGTGCAAAGCAGTAGAACTTGTTTGGGTGGGTTAAAGGCCTCTGATAAGGGTAACGTTTCTCCTTGGGAAGCCACCAAGCTTGCATAGGGAGACGTACAGATCATGCAATGCTTCCAATTTAAATATGCAAATTGCCTCTTCAGACAGGAAAAGGATTGGAACTATAGTGCTATAAGAAGAAGAAATCCCAGAAGTCAATATTGACCTCTTAAAGAGCTTTGCCATGTGACTTAAGGTACCGTCACACTTAGCGACGCTCTAGAGATCCCACCAGCGATCTGACCTGGCAGGGATCGCTGGAGCGTCGCTACATGGTCGCTGGTGAGCTGTCAATCAGGAAGATCGACCACAGCGACCAGAGATCAGCCACCAGCGACCCGTGTAACGACACTGTGCTTGGTAACCATAGTACACATTGGGTTACTAAGCAAAGCGCTTTGCTTATAGTTACCCGATGTGTACCTTGGCTACGTGTGCAGGGAGCAGGGAGCTGGCCGGCTTCTAGAAGCGGTGGACGCTGGTAACCAAGGTAAATATCGGGTAACCAAGAAAAAGCGCTTTGCTTGGTTACCCGATGTGTACCTTGGTTACCAGCGTCCGCGGAAGTCGGTTCCCTGCTAACTGCACATGTGTGCTTCACAGCAGGAGAGCAACGACCAAAAAATGGTCCAGGACATTCACCAACGACCGGCGACCTCACAGCAGGGGCCAGGTCGTTGCTGGATGTCCCACACAGCAAAATCGCTAGCAAGATCGCTGTTGCGTCACAAAAACCGTGACTCAGCAGCGATGTTGCTTAGTGAGACGTGGCCTTTAAGGCTCTGTGCGCGCTTACTGGTTTTTGCCGCGGATTTCCTGCGGTTTTGCTGCATGTTTCGCTGCAGAAAATGTTAATAACATCTCTGCAGTGATTCACCAGCAAAACCTATGAGAACAAAAAATGCTGTGCGCATTATGCGGAATATGACAGCTGCATGTTTTGCTGCGGGATTCCCGCAGCAAAAACAATTGAATGTCACTTCTTTTCCGCACGTCGCTGCAGGATTTCACTCCATTGACTCCAATGTAATCGTGAAATCCCGCAGGGAATAACGCAGGCAGCAAATTCTGTGCAGTTCACTGCGTTTTCCTGCGTTATTCCCTGTGGTATTTCGCGGTTTACCTGCGGTAATGTACATTGCTGCCTGCGGTTTTGCAGGGAAATGATGTCATTATGACAGGAAGAGGAAGCGGAGCAGAGAGTAAATCACACACAGATCACAGACACACACAGACATCACAGACATAGAACACAGACACAGACATATAGAACACACATAGAAATCAAACGGAAATATAGAAAAAAAAACACGTGGGCGCCGCTGTATATTTACAGTCCAGCCGAGGTATGCACACAGCGGCGGCCCGGTATTCTCAGGCTGGGGAGGGAGAGGGGCAGGGTTAATATCCCCCACCTCCCTCCACCTCTTGTAGCCGAGAATATCAGCCGCAGCTGCCCCGGGACTGTCGCATGCATTATGCGGCAGTACCGGAGTGTCCCCGGCTCTTCCTGCTGCCGTGATGCAGTGGCAGTCAGGGTAATACAAGGAGTTAATGGAGGCGGATCGCTGCCACTAAGTCGAGGCTTGATCATGGCAGCGACTATGAGACAGCTGACATGATCAACCCGTAAGTAAAGTGAAAAAACACACACACCAAAGAAGGGAATTTTGTTTACTTACCGTAAATTCCTTTTCTTCTAGCTACAATTGGGAGACCCAGACAATTGGGTGTATAGCTACTGCCTCCGGAGGCCACACAAAGCATTACACTTAAAAGTGTAAGGCCCCTCCCCTTCTGTCTATACACCCCCCCGTGGGATCACGGTTCCTCAGTTTTAGTGCCAAAGCAAGAAGGAGGAAAGCCAATAACTGGTTTAAGAACAAATTCAATCCGAAGGAACATCGGAGAACTGAAACCATTCAACATGAACAACATGTGTACCCGAAAAAACAAAAATCCCTAAGCAAACAGGGCGGGTGCTGGGTCTCCCAATTGGAGCTAGAAGAAAAGGAATTTACGGTAAGTAAACAAAATTCCCTTCTTCTTTGGCGCTCCATTGGGAGACCCAGACAATTGGGACGTCCAAAAGCAGTCCCTGGGTGGGTATAATAACCCCTCGTGATAGGACCGTAAAAACAGCCCTACCCTACAGGTGGGCAGTCGCCGCCTGAAGGACTTGTCTACCTAGGCTGGCGTCCGCCGAAGCGTAGGTATGCACTTGATAGTGTTTGGTAAAAGTGTGCAGACTCGACCATGTAGCCGCCTGGCACACCTGCTGAGCCGTAGCCTGGTGTCGTAATGCCCAGGACGCACCCACGGCTCTGGTAGAATGGGCCTTCAGCCCTGAGGGAACCGGAAGCCCAGCAGAACGGTAGGCTTCAAGAATTGGTTCCTTGATCCACCGAGCCAGGGTGGATTTGGAAGCTTGCGACCCTTTGCGCTGACCAGCGACAAGGACAAAGAGTGCATCCGAGCGGCGCAGGGGCGCCGTGCGGGAAATGTAGATCCTGAGCGCTCTCACGAGATCCAACAAATGCAAATCCTTTTCACATTGATGAACTGGATGAGGGCACAAGGAAGGCAAGGAGATATCCTGATTAAGATGAAACGGGGATACCACCTTAGGGAGAAACTCCGGAATAGGGCGCAAAACCACCTTGTCCTGGTGAATCACCAGGAAGGGAGATTTGCTTGACAGCGCTGCTAGCTCGGACACTCATCGAAGAGACGTGACCGCTACTAGAAAGGCCACTTTCTGTGAAAGGCGAGAAAGGGAAACATCCCTCATAGGCTCGAAAGGCGGCTTCTGGAGAGCAATTAGAACCCTGTTCAGATCCCAGGGCTCTAACGGCCGCTTGTAAGGAGGGACGATATGACAGACCCCTTGCAGGAACGTGCGTACCTGAGGAAGTCGTGCTAGGCGCTTCTGAAAAAATACCGATAGCGCTGAGACTTGCCCCTTGAGGGAGCTGAGCGACAAACCTTTTTCCAACCCGGATTGCAGGAAGGAAAGAAAAGTAGGCAATTTAAATGGCCAGGGAGAGACTCCCTGAGCAGAGCACCAAGACAAGAATATTTTCCACGTCCTGTGGTATATCTTCACGGAGGTAGGTTTTCTGGCCTGTCTCATGGTGGCAATGACCTCTTGAGACAATCCTGAACCCGCTAGGATCCAGGACTCAATGGCCACACAGTCAGGTTCAGGGCCGCAGAATTCTGATGGAAAAACGGCCCTTGAGACAGCAAGTCTGGTCGGTCTGGTAGTGCCCACGGTTGGCCTACCGCGAGGTGCCACAGATCCGGGTACCACGACCTCCTTGGCCAGTCTGGAGCGACGAGGATGGCGCGGCGGCAGTCGGACCTGATCTTGCGCAGCACTCTGGGCAACAGAGCCAGAGGTGGAAACACATAAGGAAGCTGGAACTGCGACCAATCTTGAACTAAGGCGTCTGCCGCCAGAGCTCGGTGATCGTGAGACCGTGCCATGAAAACTGGGACCTTGTTGTTGTGCCGAGACGCCATTAGGTCGACGTCCGGCATCCCCCAGCGGCGACAGATCTCCTGAAACACGTCCGGGTGAAGAGACCATTCCCCTGCGTCCATACCCTGGCGACTGAGGAAGTCTGCTTCCCAGTTGTCCACGCCTGGGATGTGAACTGCGGATATGGTGGAAGCCGTGTCTTCCACCCACGTCAGAATCCGCTGGACTTCCTGGAAGGCTTGCCGACTGCGAGTTCCTCCTTGGTGGTTGATGTATGCCACCGCTGTGGAGTTGTCCGACTGAATACGGATCTGCTTGCCTTCCAGCCACTGCTGGAAGGCTTGAAGGGCCAGATACACTGCTCTGATCTCCAGAACGTTGATCTGAAGAGTGGACTCTTGCTGAGTCCACGTACCTTGAGCCCTGTGGTGGAGAAAGACTGCTCCCCACCCTGACAGACTCGCATCTGTCGTCACTACCGCCCAAGATGGGGGTAGGAAGGATTTCCCTTTCGACAATGAGGTGGGAAGCAGCCACCATCGAAGAGAATCCTTGGCCGCCTGAGAGAGAGAGACGTTGCTGTCGAGGGACTTCGACCTCCCGTCCCATTGGCGGAGAATGTCCCATTGTAGTGGACGCAGATGAAACTGCGCGAAAGAGACTGCCTCTATTGCTGCCACCATCTTCCCTAGGAAGTGCATGAGGCGTCTCAAGGGGTGCGACTGGCTCTGAAGGAGAGATTGCACCCCTGTCTGTAGTGAACGCTGTTTGTCCAGCGGAAGCTTCACTATCGCTGAGAGAGTATGAAACTCCATGCCAAGATATGTTATCGACTGGGTCGGGGTTAGATTTGACTTGGAAAAGTTGATGATCCACCCGAAACCCTGGAGGGTCTCCAGCGCCACGTTCAGGCTGTGTTGGCATGCCTCTTGAGAAGGCGCCTTGACCAGCAGATCGTCTAAGTAAGGGATCACGGAGTGTCCCTGAGAGTGTAGGACTGCAACTACAGCTGCCATGACTTTGGTGAAGACCCGTGGGGCTGTCGCCAGACCAAAGGGCAGGGCTACGAACTGAAGGTGTTCGTCTCCTATAACGAAGCGTAGAAAACGCTGATGCTCTGGTGCAATCGGTACGTGGAGATAAGCATCCTTGATGTCTATTGATGCTAGGAAATCTCCTTGAGACATTGCGGCGATGACGGATCGGAGGGATTCCATCCGGAACCGTCTGGTTCTCACGTGGTTGTTGAGAAGTTTTAGGTCCAGAACGGGACGGAAGGATCCGTCCTTTTTTGGTACCACAAACAAATTGGAGTAAAAACCGTGACCTTGCTCTTGAAGAGGAACAGGGATCACCACTCCTTCCGCCTTTAGAGAGCACACTGCAGGAGAGCATCGGCTCGGTCGGGAGGCGGAGATGTTCTGAAGAATCGAGTTGGAGGACGAGAACTGAACTCTATCCTGTACCCGTGAGACAGAATGTCTCGCACCCAACGGTCTTGGACCTGTGGCAGCCAAATGTCGCCAAAGCGGGAGAGCCTGCCACCGACCGAGGATGCGGAGGGAGGAGGCCGGAAGTCATGAGGAAGCCGCCTTGGTAGCGGGTCTTCCGGCTGTCTTTTTTGGGCGTGACTGAGCCCGCCAAGAATCTGAACTCCTCTGATCCTTTTGAGTCCTTTTGGACGAGGAGAATTGGGACCTGCCCGAGCCTCGAAAGGACCGAAACCCCGACTGTCCCCTCCTCTGTTGGGGTTTGTTTTGTCTGGGCTGAGGTAAGGATGAATCCTTACCCTTGGACTGTTTAATGATTTCATCCAAGCGCTCACCAAACAGCCGGTCACCAGAAAATGGCAAACTGGTTAAACATTTCTTGGAAGCAGAATCTGCTTTCCATTCCCTTAACCACAAGGCTCTGCGTAAAACCACGGAGTTGGCAGATGCCACTGCCGTACGGCTCGTAGAGTCCAGGACAGCATTAATCGCGTAAGACGCAAATGCAGACATTTGAGAGGTTAAGGATGCCACCTGCGGAACAGATGTACGTGTGCCGTGTCAATCTGTGCAAGACCAGCTGAAATAGCTTGGAGTGCCCATACGGCTGCGAATGCAGGAGCAAACGACGCGCCGATAGCTTCATAGATGGATTTCAACCAGAGCTCCATCTGTCTGTCAGTGGCATCTTTAAGTGCAGCCCCATCCTCCACTGCAACTATGGATCTAGCCGCAAGTCTGGAGATAGGGGGATCCACCTTGGGACACTGGGTCCAGCTCTTGACCACGTCAGGAGGAAAGGGATAACGTGTATCCTTAAGCCGTTTGGAGAAACGCTTATCTGGATAAGCGTGGTGTTTCTGGACTGACTCTCTAAAGTCAGAATGGTCCAGAAAAGTACTTAATTTACGCTTGGGATACCTGAAATGGAATTTCTCCTGCTGTGAAGCTGACTCCTCCACTGGAGGAGCTGGGGGAGAAATATCCAACATTTTATTGATGGACGCGATAAGATCATTCACTATGGCGTCACCATCAGGAGTATCCAGATTGAGAGCGGTCTCAGGATCAGAATCCTGATCAGCTACCTCCGGCTCATCACCCAGAGAATCCTCCTGCTGAGACCCTGACCAGTGAGATGAAGTAGAGGGCCGCTCATAGCGAGCTCGCTTAGGCTGTCTAGGACTGTCGTCCGTGTCAGAGCCGTCACCCTGGGATGCATGGGACACCCCCGGAGCCCGGAGCTGTTCCAACTGAGGGGGGCCAGGGAGCAATGAATCAACAGTGCCCATGGTCTGAGTTACTGGTCTAGACTGCAAAGTCTCTAGAATCTGAGACATAGTCACAGATAATCTATCCGCAAAAATTGCAAACTCTGTCCCCGTCACCTGGACAGTATTCACAGGTGGATCTCTCTGGGACACCTCCAGCAGAGGCCCCGGCCGAGCAGGGGGCACAGGGACCGAACACTGCACACAATGGGGGTCAGTGGAACCTGCCGGTAGAATAGCCTCACATGCGGTACAAGCAGCATAGAAAGCCTGTGCCTTGGCACCCCTGTTTTTTGCGGACGACATGCTGTATTCTCCACAGAGCAATCCAGGAGGGTATATAGCCAAGACTCACCAGCGACCGTTTAGTGCAATGTATAGCATGCAAGCATAAAAATACAATTGAACACTTCGTCACTAGTGGGGTCAGCACCGGAGGTGCCGCTTACCGCCCGCTAAAAGCGGGTTGTAGTCGCCAGAATCCCGTGCCTGGGTCTCCCAGAACTTGTCTCCCCTTTCCAGCTCAGCCTGCACATCAGGAATGGCTGCCGGCGTTCTGTGAAGAGGGGCGGACCGTGGGCGTGCCTCAGACAAAGTGCGGGAAACTGGCTTCCCACTGTGCTCAATGTGAGGGCTGGAGTATGTAAAGCAGATTCCAGCCCTCAGCGCTGACGTTCTGCATAGCGTCCCGCCCTTCCCCTGACTGGCAGGCCTGGGGGCGGGAACGAAACGGAACTAGGCCGCAAAAGCCGGGGACTCTAGTAAAAAGCGCGGCCGACAAATATGCACTGCCAGCGCGGAAGTCCCCGGCGCACCACAAGTCCCAGCCGCGTCGCAGTAAAAACTGCCAGCAGGGGCCGGCGCGGCAGTTCCCCACACACAAACTCCCTTAGCAAGCTGTGGAAGTGTGGCACAAGCGCAGCAGCGCTATTGTCCCCGGCGCACTAACACACCCAGCAATGCTGCAGTGTGTGCGCGGTCTGTACGGGGACACAGAGTACCTTGGTGTAGCAGGGCCCTGTCCCTGACGATACTCCGCTCCATATCCAGCAGATTCCCCAGGGGCTGTGGACGGAGCACGGTCTCTGTGCCTGGAGACCGGTAAATCCCACTTCACCCAGAGCCCAAAGGGGGATGGGGAAGGATGCAGCATGTGGGCTCCAGCCTCTGTACCCGCAATGGGTACCTCAACCTTAACAAACACCGCCGACACAAAGTGGGGTGAGAAGGGAGCATGCTGGGGGCCCAAGTAAGGGCCCTCTTTTCTTCCATCCGACATAGTCAGCAGCTGCTGCTGACTAAACAGTGGAGCTATGCGTGGATGTCTGACCTCCTTCGCACAAAGCTTGAAAACTGAGGAACCGTGATCCCACGGGGGGTGTATAGGCAGAAGGGGAGGGGCCTTACACTTTTAAGTGTAATGCTTTGTGTGGCCTCCGGAGGCAGTAGCTATACACCCAATTGTCTGGGTCTCCCAATGGAGCGCCAAAGAAAAATCCTTTATTTTAAATAAAACACAAATAAGCCTCGTTCACCCTTTTATTAACCCCCCCTCCCCGAAACAAAGCTCCGCCGTAATCCACAGGTCCTGCGCTGCTTACATCCAGCCGCGACTGACACACAGCGCTGAATGCAGCCTCGCAGCGAGACAGCAGAGGTAATTACAGGGCATTTCCCACGGCCGGTAATGTGAACTCACTGCCGACCGTGAGAAATGCATCGATCTGTCCTCTATCTATCCCCTCTATCTATTCTTCTGTCTATTTATCTATCTATCTACTATCTATCTCTGAAGGAAATTATTTTTTTTTTTTTTTCACTGTGCTTTATTGCATTGAATGCAATAAAGCACATGTACCAACCCGCACGCGGCAAAACCGCGAACAATACCGTGGTAAAACCGTAGCAAACCGCATGCGGTTTTCGGGTGCAGTTTGCCGCAGTTTTTTACCGCGGGTGCGGTAATCTTTCAGTGCCTGCGGAATTTTCTTGAGAAAATTCCATTTTCCAGTGCGCACATAGCCTTACACTAGGTCCCAGAAATTTCGAGCTCCATAGGGTTCCAATAGTAGAAATGTTAAATGACCCCTCTCTGGGACTTCTAGTGTTAAAGGGGTTGTCCACTACTTTTACATTGATGGCCTAGCCTAAGGACAGGTCAACAATGCCTGATGGACCCCAGCCAAACATCTCGCACCCCCACCGATCAGCTGTTCTCGGTGCTGAAGGCGGTAGCAGGAAATACTCAGCTCCAGATCTGCCCCATCTTCTGAAAGTGGCCACAGTGAGGGGAGTACTGCACATCCGCCTCCTATTGATCTGAATGGGAGGCGGATGTGCGGTACCCGGCTGCGATCAGTTGATGGGACAGCTCCGGAACTGAGCATTTACGACTATCTGCTGCCAGCACCAAGAACAGCTGATTGTCGGGATTGCAGGATGTCAAACACAGTCGGTCAGATATTGATGACCTATCTATCCTAAGGATAAGCCATCAATGTAAAAACCATCAATGTAAAAGTAGTGAACAATCTCTTAAAAGGTAAGAAGCAAAACCACAAACTCTATACACGTCTCCTTCTGTCAACTTGGCAAACTCCACAAGGAGAAACGCTACTTAAGGCCCTGTGCGCACTAGAAAATGGAATTTTCTTAAGAAAATTATGTAACCTCCGAAAGATTAACGCACCTGCGGTAAAAAAAAAAACGCAGCAAACCACCCCCGAAAACCGCATGTGGTTTTACCACGATTTGCCGCAAATTTCCCGCAGGTTTTTTACCATTATCTAAGGCAAAAACCATAGGTACCTGCGGAAAAGAAGTGACATGCTCATTCTTTTTGCTGCAGAAATTCTTTGTACAAGAAAAATAAAATGGACATCTAAATGAAGCCTAATGGCCTCTACAGTCGAAGACGTGTAAGGCTGGACTAGTATTTTACCAAGTCCTCTCCTGCGTCTGGCTGGTTTATGACAATATCTCAGAATCCAAAGATGATGCTTCTGGAGGAAACATCCAAACAAAAAGGTGACACAAAGTGTGTGCGATGCCATTGTATTCCGCTGTGCGGACAGTCATCTCATTTCACCACTGTACCAATACTGTCATTTTATCTCTTCTCACAGCTGCTTTTTGCAACTATTCCAAAACAACACCCCCCAGCATGGAGTCAATCAGACCCTCCCAGATTCACACACCCTGGAACATTGCAGATAGAGCAAACCAAAAACAAAAAAGTAAAATAGCAAACCCTTCATCATGCTGATCACTTATCACTAGAGCCAGCTGCAGCAGGGGAGGGAACACCTATGTAACATTCCTCTATATAACTGCATTATAGCTTGGAAAAAGGACAGCATTGCACATGCATTGGTAATCCTACAGTTTTTTAGCTCTTTAAACTGGTAAAAGTGATATACGGTATATGAAATGCAGTCATATTTACCAAAATCCTCTGATGGGCCGAGAATATGAGAAAAGAGCCGAAATATCTAAACTCTATATAACTCTTTTCCTTTCTTATCATTCAAGTTATATCGGGTAAGACCCTATTTGCGCCTTTTGTCTCCCCACCTCTAGCACCTAAACTCTATATAAGTATAAAGTGATTGAAAATTATTTATCTCGCAAACACAAGTCTTTCTAACAGCGGGCCCCGGCCTATTGATTAGTTGATGTGGGTTCTGATACTTTGAACCCTACAATTATAATCGTTCCCATTTACTTCACCCTAAAATAAATGGATGACAATGTAATCCATAAAAGATAGTCATATACAGGGGACAACCCTATACTGAATAGAAAAAAAGGGATAGTGGATATCCCAATGGGGAGACTCATTTGGGAATATTCACATGTTGGGATCAAGCAGTTCTACTACTATTCACTTCAGTAGGATTGGAGCTGCAGTACCGGAGAACGACCACTATATGGCGTGCAGAGCTGTGTGACTCTGTCCTCCACAATTGGCCACAGCTAGAGATGCACACAGCTGATTGGTGGAGACATCAGGAGTCAGATCCTCACAGATCTGATACTTCATATCAATTATAAGGCTAGGTTATTAATATATAAACCATGGACATCCCCTTTAATCCAGGACTCTAAACCACTTACAATTTTAGGCTTAATGAGGTGGTCCACTAGAAAGCATAGTGGCCACAGTGATGTAGAGTTGAAACAGAAGGCTTTTTCTAAACACCTTGTATTGTCAATGCTGCCTGTGAGTGGCACTATCGCTGTCCGGTCATCCCCATCACGTGACCCCCTGGCTGCAGTGGCCTATGACGTCATGTCAACCTCCCGAATAGGAAGTTGACCCGGCATCACTGAGGCGGGACCCTGTCTCCTTGAGTGACTGGACTGTGGATGGAGTTTCAACGCACGTCACAGCCCATCATCTCGCGCGTGCTCTCCTTCACCGCAGAGCGCCTAAACAGGGGCAATGCTGGGCTGTGATGTGCGGTGAAACTTCACCAATAGCCCAGCCACTCATGGAGACTGGGGCAGAGTTCGGTCATGTCGGGTCAACTTCCAATTCCAGAAATTGACATGACATCAGAGGTCACTGTAGCAAGGGTCAATTAATGGGGGATGAGCGGACAGCGATAGTGCAGCTCACAGGCTGAACTGACAACAGAAGGTATTTAGAAAATACCTTCTGTCACAGCTTTCTGTGGCCACTATGCTTTGTAGTGGACCACCCCTTTAAGCCCTTATAAAACGCTCTTTGTACCACCAGAGTGTCCCGCTGCTCCCAATCCAGTGGTCCTAAAAGGTAATGTAGCAATATACGCCACTGAGTTAATAATCTGGATTTTTTTTCCAGTATTTAAACCTTTCGATATATTTTCCTGGCAAGAGTAAGGCAAGTCTGTGTTTCAACCAGGAAATTTTCCCATTAGCTGGAAACACTGACGTTATCTACAGTAACCAAAACGACTGACCTAATGCAGGCCGAGACAGGATCCATAGATTCGGATAGCCGGCCACATAGCCCTTTATGGGGCCACCTGCTGACCTTGTTTTCCATTATGTGAGGGAGATGGACTCCAGCCCCGGCATTACGCTGGTGCCGGTCTGCGCTGACATCCAGCATAACATCCACATCCTGATGGAGGTTCACCGGGGCAGACAACGTGTCGGTCACAAGGACATATTGGACTCAGAGGGCACAATCGCCTCTCGTACAACAACTGGAATGTCTACACCGGCTTTTGTGTGATTTTTCCATTGAATTCAATGATGAAAACCTGCAATATGAAATTAATGCTAAAGTGTGAAGAACAAGTATGATCATAGAGCATCACATTTTATTTTTGTGCACTCAAGTATTAGCTCTAACGGCCATATGGCTCACTAGCAGAGGCTTCTTTGGTTTCGGAAGCTAATATCCAGCAGAATCAATGATTTTAACAGAGAATATTTTCATATCTATCGTATCAGATTAAAAATGGCAGGATTTTTTTTTTCTGTTGGATGCCAAACAATTAAATAGAGTTAGGAAATCAAAAGGTCTAACATTGAAGACCCAGAATTAACACATTGGGGCAGATTGACTACACCTGTCTAAGGGCACATGCCCACGATCAGTATCCGATGCATCCTGGATGCGGCGGGGTCCTGACCTGCGGAGCTGCGAGTCTCCTCCACAGGAGACCTCAGCTGCTCGTGCCCACGATCCGGTCTCGGGCAGTAGCGGTCTCTCTCAATGTGTTCTCCCTGTGGAGAAATCTTGCCACTCCTCAGCAAAGAATTAACATGCTTGCGGCTCTGAGAGCCGCACCGCAGGTCCATTTTCACTGCGGAAATAACAAGAACAGTGGGCATGGCACTGCGCTTGTACTGTACAACGCGTTTTGGACGCAGCTGAAAACACACTGCATCCAAAACGATGCTAACACTGATCGAGGGCACATAGCCTAAGGGTATGAGCATTCTGAGGTATTTTGGTTTTTTTTAAAGGGTTTTTGGAGCAGAAAGTCTCCAAATCTTCCTCAAAAACTTGGAGTTTCCTCTCAGTTTATGCTCTGAAAACTCAACAAAAAGAGTCTGTGTGCACATACCCCAAGACCTCATTAAGATGTCCATATTCTGTCATTTTCAGACTATAAGGCCCTGTGAGCATGTTGTGTTTTTGGTGCGTTTTTCTACCACAAGGTGCAGAAAGTTTCTGCACCCAAAAACTCAGCGTGCGCACAAAGCCTTATAGTCTAGGTGGCTGTTCACATGTCCATGTTTTCATGGGTTTTTTTGCAGCGTAGTCCTCAAAAAAATCATGGAGACACATATAGGTATTTTTGATCTGTGAAATGAGTCAAAAACAAAAATAAGTCTATGGGCCCGATTCCTCAAAGCTTTCAGGCCAGAATTCTGTCTTGACGTAAAAGCTTTTGAAATTGCAACATTTGGCATTTTGACACCAATTTCTCCCCGCTCCAACAAAATGGGCGGATGTGATGTTCCCAATGCCAGAAATCTCATTCCAGTATCTGACTGGAGTGAGTTGTGCAGCGAGGCCAACATGGAGAGGCCGCTCATCAAAGGCTCCAGATTCATGAAGCGTCTGACTCCAACATGGCCCCTCATCACTATCGGCTTGAACAATGCCAGTCTTGATGAATCAGTCCCTATGGCTCCATGAAAATCACAGATGCCATCCGTTTGCTGTCTTTTTAAGTAAATTTGAATGAGGCCTAATACATATTTTTGCAAGGAT